>NC_047105.1:94593500-94692324 GCF_902500255.1 Thalassophryne amazonica | reverse complement strand
ACAGAGCCTGAAATGTGGAGGTTTTAAGCTTGAAACAGGCTGATGACGCCGCCTGAGAGCACTGCACGACGACTCGCACAGTGAAAAGTCCTTAAAGCGACAGAATCACCTCAAAATCTCTCATCAGCTGTTAAAATTTTCACTGAAAACCAGCTTAATTTTTCGAACCATGTCCACTTCGATGTGTCTCACAGATTTAGAAAAAATTTTGATCAAACGAAGCGCCAGTCTCTCAGCAACTTCTCAGACAAAGGAATTCCGACGAGGGGCTGGACGACTCCTCCCACAAGGAGTGCTCACAGGCGAATGACGTCACCGACAGGCGTGGAAAAACTCACACATGCGCATGAGGGTTCAAGCATGTCTGACATAAAAACATATGAATGAAATCCATATAGTTTTTGAAAAAAATAAAAAGGACCTATACTTTACGGACAGCCCTTGTACACATACGTATACACATACGTATACACATACACATACACATATACATACACATACACATATACACACACACACACACACACACACGTGTGTGTGTGTGTGTGTGTGTGGTAAAAACATCAGACACTTTTAACACAGAAATACCTGAATGTAACACAAAGGAAGTGCTTTGAAAATGTAAAAAAAATCTGTAAAAGCATTGTGACATAACATACAATCACAGTCAGAGAATAACGCTGATGTAACCGACACTGTAATCACTACCTCTCTCATACTTTCAAGATTTTTTCAGTTTGTAGGAAATTAAGTAAAAAAAAAAAAAAAAAAAAAAAAAAAAAAAAAAAAGTAATCTGGTATATAGGATATTATGAATATTTTGTCAGAAGTGCCCCCATAAAGAACCCCCACCCACACACCAATGTCATTGGCATCTTGACAGAACTGTTACTCTTGAGTGCTCACTGGCATGGCTATGATCACAGCTAATACCATGCCATTAATGTTAGGCCCAGAAATGGACATTTAACAAAAAGTATGTTACTTTACAAACCACAGAGCATGTGATTAAAGAATGTCATGGGATTATCATTTATAAAGTCAGCTGCCACCACAATTTGTGAGAAGCGTACATTCCAAGTGTGACCACAGGAGAACTCACAACAAAGCCTCTGTGAGATCTAAAGGTGTATCCAGGCCTCAGCCACAGAACTTCAGAGATGTAAAAAAAGTTGCAAAGCCAGAGATTAAAACAACATGAAACCAGGGAAAAAGAGAAGGAAGGTCATAAGAAATGAAGCTTCGCTGTGAGTGTTTCGACAAAAGAAGAAAGCAGTAATTTGTTACAACACATCAAACAGCAGAAAGCCCCTTGACAGTCTTTTAGGTACCCAGAATCCATCTACCTTTGGTGGCTCTTGGCTGGCTGTGGCAGCGCGTCCTGCAGATCTGGTAGTCATGGAAAATGTAGACACCGGCTTCTGCAAAGCACCAGGGGTTCAGAGGTCAAACATCTGCCATTTTCTAATAAAGATAAATACAAGTAGTGAACAGAGGAAAATTATAAGATTAACACAAGATTAGGCCAAATGGCGTACATGGTACGAACCACAGGTCCTTCCACGCCACAGGTACCTTTTCAGTTTTCCACAGACTTTCATTCTTTTCACACCAGAACTCAAAACATTTTCTGCAACAACAATATGGACCTGAGAATTTTATAGTCCCTAGTCCAGGGTAATGTATTCCCTGATGGTATGGAAGCTGATCAGTGTTCTCAAACTATGTATGTAACATGACACTCTGAAAGAGTGCAGGTTTCTTTGCAACAAAAGCCTGGACCATTTTTATAGGAGCTTGGAATACATACAACATGAAGAACTATTAACAATAATAATAATAATTATATAACCCAATGCTAAACTACCCTCGGCCATATGAACATGAAAATTCACTAAGGTATATCTTATATATTATATTCCAATTCTAAGGTGGAACTATGCCAGTATACTAAGGTATATCTAAATATCTAAAAAGGAAGTGTAAAATAGGAGAGTAGAAAAGAGTAGAGTAGAGCCACTTAGGTGCCTGGTCTTGAGAACCAGGGATGGTAGGGGATGATGACGCGTACCTTTGAACGTGTCAATGGCATGTGTGTGCGTGTACGAGTTTTTGAAAAAAGAGGAAATTGAGCTTCCGGTTCCGCCACCACCGAGATGGCAGAGTAAAACATGATCTCCTCCGACCAGAATATAAAAACACCCTGCTAACCTGAAAATAACCACAAGAATATACCAAAACAATTGGATAGCGGCGTAACGATGGAGATGAGGACAAAAAGTAAGAAAAACGCAGCGGAATCTTATGAAAATGAGGAGGAAAGACAAGCTACATAGGCGGGTGCTAATGCTAAAGATGGCGGACGGCAGAAAAGCACCGAAAGACCAAAGGTGAATATGGAACGAATCCTTCAAGAAATTTTAGAGTTCCGAAAAGAGAATGGTCAGCAATTTGTCGAAATAAAAGATGAGATTAACAAAACAAACCAGAGGATTGAAGAAGCGGAGATGCGCATTGACAGCACCGAAGCGAGGCTGCTAGCAGCGGAGGAAGTGATAAGAAACATGCTAAAGATTCAGCGGCAGCATGAAGAGAAACTAATCAATCAGGAGGGGAGAGCGAGAAGGGAAAATGTCAGATTGTACAATGTACCAGAAGGAAACTCGATGGTAACTTTCAATGAAACGCTTCTCCGAGAAAATCTGGATTTTCCACCGACCACCGAACTCCATATTGAAAGAGCACACAGAGCGCTAGTTATGAAACCCGCCGCTGCAGGCAGACCTCAATCGATTGTAATTAATTTTCACGGATACAAAGCAAAAGAAGAAGTTCTACGCAGAGCATGGGAAAAGAAGGAAATCCTTCTGGACAACCAGAGAATCTACTTTGATCATGACTACCCTTCGACCATTCTGAATAAGAGAAAGGAATACAATGAGGTGAAATGAATGTTAAAAGTGAAGAAGATTCGTTTCCAGACACCATATCCTGCCAAACTACGGGTCTTCTATGAGGAGGGGACACGACTCTACCACACGATCAGTGAAGCCACCAGCGACATGGAGACCAGGGGCCTCCCAGTCAAAGCAGTCCCCCCACCAGAAGACCCACTCGAGAAACTGAACCAGAACCCCTGGCGCACAACGGGAGGACAAGCGGCGCACACCAGAGGTTCACCACGGAGCATCGACATCAGAGAAAAGCTGCAGACCTTCAGACGACAGACTTCCACTTAAAAACAGTTAAAATGATTTAAAAGGGAAAGAAAGAAACAGAAGAAGAGATAGAAAAATCAGAAACATTTATTTCCACCTATTCCAAACTCTTAAAATAATCTGATTAAAAACAAAGGCTGCGATAAGGAACAATGTATTACTGACCTAGAGAAAGACCATACTCTTTTTAATAGGAATAGATAGACAGGTCACAGATATGTTCCCCCTTCCCCCCCCCCCCCCCCCCCATCTCCTCAATAAAGAAAAAGGGAAAAAAAAGAAAAGAAAAAAAAAAAAATATTAAAATGAGTCGGAGGTAGACAATAACCACTTAAAGACAATGGATGTCTTATGGTCTAGACTCCTAGAGAGGGCCCAGTACCTGCAGGTGTTGAAAGAGGCATTCCCTCCAAAGCCAGATACATTATGGCTACTTAAGGGATTATTTAACAAATTCCTTTTTTTTTTAAGCCAATGTTCTGTATTTGTTCAGCTTGTTCAATATTAGTAGCTGCTTTAGTTATATATTTACTTGTGTGTTTTTCACCAGTTCACCAGAGAGAAAACCTGTAGCACATAGTTATGACCTTTTGATCTCACATAAGAAAGGAAATGGCTAATCAAGAACTGAAATTTACTTCTTTCAATGTGAATGGAATACTGAATGCAGTGAAACGCAGTAAGATACTATCGAAAATGAAAAAAGAGAAAGCAGAAATTGTATATCTACAAGAGACGCACCTAAACAATGCAGAATATGAGAAATTAAGAAGAATGGGTTTCTCAAACATTTTCTTCTCATCATACAAAGCTAAACACAAGAGAGGTGCTGCTATTCTACTTTCCAACAAGTTGGCCTTTCAACACACATATGCTCAAAAAGATAAGGAAGGCAGATTTATCCTGGTTAGAGGCATACTAGAAGGGACAGAGGTTACCCTACTGAATATATACGCCCCCCCGGAAGTAATTTTTTGTTCTATAGGAAAATTTTTGACAAGATAGTGAGTCAATCAAAGGGGGTTTTAATATGTGGGGGAGACTTAAATCTACATTTGCAACCAAAGCTAGACGTATCAAACCCCTCATATGCCTCTAGAGCAATTAAGTAGGAAATTTGAAGAATTGATGAATGAAGTAGGACTAACTGACATATGGAGGGATATGTTCCCCTCTACTAAACAATATACACACTTTTCCACTGCCCACTCGGTATACACCAGAATTGACTATTTCATCATATTTGCCCGGGATAAATCAAGGGTTGTAGATTCAGAAATTGGCACAATAGACCTAAGTGATCATGCCCCAATATACCTCACCCTTAATCTGGAAAGCCGTAGGAGGAATGCAACATGGTGTTTTAATTCCAGCCTTCTCAATGATCTACTATTCAAGAAACAAATGATAAATGAAATTCAAATGTATATAAAGGAAAATACTAATGGAGAAACTTCACCACCTATGGTATGGGATGCAGCAAAGGCGGTATTAAGGGGCAAAATTATTGCTATGTCCTCGCTCAAAAAGAAATTAAGCCAAAGAAAATTGCTTGACTTACAAAAACAACTAAAGCAGTTGGAAAGCTACCATGCATTAACTCAAGATTCATATACACTACAAAAACGGAAAAAAGTTAGAAATGAAATTAATCTAATGTATACGCAAGAAATTGAAAAGAGAATGCTCTTCACTAGACAAAGATTTTATGAAAATGGACCTAAATTCACAAAATTATTAGCTTGGAAGCTGAAAAAAAAACAATACGCGAACAATATGATATATAAAATTCGAAACCCACAGAAAAATAGTATTGAAAGCAAACAAGAACAGATCGAAACAGTTTTTGAATTATTTTACAAACGACTCTATTCCAGAACAACAGAGACTCAAGAAGATCAGATTGACTCATTTCTGGAATCTCTAGATCTACCAGTTATGACAGAAGAACAAAATAAAATCCTAAGTACAGAAATAACAATAAAAGAATTATCAGATGCAATAAATAGACTCAAAAGTAATAAATCACCAGGTGGGGATGGATTTACAACCAAATGGTACAAGACCTTTAAGGCAGAGCTCATACCTATATTGCTACCTGCACGTAATTGGGCACTGAAAAAAGCCGAGACTCCACCGTCTTGGAAAGAAGCCATTATTTCCCTCATACATAAAGAGGGGAAAGACAAACTCGAGTGCGAGTCGTACAGACCAATTTCGATACTTAACGTGGACTACCGTATATACACATCGATAATGGCTCAAAGAATGGAAAAAATGCTACCCACCCTAATCCATAATGATCAGACAGGCTTTATACACGCACGACTCACACAAGATAATATAAGGCGCACCCTCCACATTATGAACCATATTAAACAACATACGATAAAGGCCCTAATTCTGAGTCTAGATGCAGAAAAGGCCTTTGACTCTGTTAGCTGGCAATACCTCTTTAAAGTTCTAATTAAATTCGGCTTTAATGAAATGATGATAAACAGCATCAAAGCTATCTATAATAACCCTACGGCAAGAATTAAAATAAACGGTTACCTATCCACACCACTCATTTTTAGAGAGAGGAGTGAGGCAGGGATGTGCCTGGTCTCCACTCCTCTTTGCATTATTTCTAGAACCGTTAGCCCAATATATTAAACAGAATACTAAAATTAAGGGAATATATGTCAACAAAACTGAACATAAAATAGCATGCTATGCAGATGATGTCCTTCTATATCTCAAGGACCCCGAAACATCTTTACCAGAGGTTCTGACTTTCCTAAACAATATAGGTTCTATGTCGGGATATAAATTAAATGTTAACAAAACTGAAACTTTAGTATATAATTTCAGTCCATGTGAAAAATTGAAAGAAAAATACCCTCTGAGATGGAAAACGGAATCCTTCAGATATTTAGGAGTAAACCTACCTAAAGACTTGACAAAACTTTATGAAAAAAACTACGAACCCTTATTATGTAAGATTAAGGAGGATCTTAGGAGGTGGAATCTTATACCCATCTTAAGTTTGAGTGCAAGAATTGAAACAATAAAAATTAATATATTACCGAGATTCCTCTATCTATTTCAAACGTTACCAATATTAATTACAAGAAAGCAAACTGGAGAATGGGACAAAATAATATCAAGATTTATATGGCAAGGCAAGAAACCCAGAATACGATATAAAACGCTACAACTGCCTAAACAAAAAGGGGGATGGGGCCTACCATGTTTGGAAAAATATTATGTTTCGGCACAGGTGAGGGCGCTGATCTGGTGGTGCGACCCCTCCTATGGATGATATTGAATGGAAAGATATTGAATCCGGTCTGATACCTGATTTACACATACAGGCCATACTACCGGATAAAAACTTACAACAATACATAGATAGACTCGAAAATCCATCGGTGAACTCCACTCTCAAAATTTGGAAATCATTAATTAGAAAATATAAACTGAATGAGGAGGATGGAATTCTAAGCTGGTGTGCCTTTGACTCGGACTTTACACCAAACAGATTTGATGATAGATTTAGAGCTTGGAATGAAAAAGGCATTACATCAATGTGTAATATTGTACAGAAGGATACCCTTATGAGCTTTCAAAGTATGAAGGATAGTTTTTCACTACAAAAACAAGATTTCTATAGATACCTCCAATTGCGACATTACTATAATCAGAAAATAAAAAACAGGGATGGTAGAGAGGCCAGTAAACCATTTGTCCAACTGTTTATTGATGCATACAAATTGAATATAAAGAGAGGAATTATTTCCAGACTATATAAGAGTTTACAGAATTTAGAAACTAACTCAACAAAATATATACAAGTTAAATGGGAAAGGAAGGGAAATATAACAATAACAGATAAAGAATGGGAGGACATCTGTACATTTCAATGGAAAACTACAAAATCTCATACATGGAAAGAATTTTGTTGGAAAAACATAATACGATATTTCATCACCCCAGTCATGAAGGTACACCAAAACGATAATACTGCTCTCTGCTGGCGAGGATGTGGATGTCAGATTGCAAACCACTACCATGTGTTTTGGGACTGTCCAAAAATACAAAATTATTGGAAAGATGTACATAATGCAATACAGGAGGTCCTTAATACATGGATACTTTTCGACTTCAAAACCATGTACTTCGGAATTATTCCACCGAGACTGATGGCTAAAGATAAGTATCTGTTATGAGTGTTGCTGGCGGCAGGGAAAAAGGCTTTAACTAAGAGATGGAAACTCCAAAATGGACCTACACTTAATAACTGGATAGACGTGACAATTGAAATATATATTTTGGAAAAGGTTACTTTTTCTTTGAATTTAAAGATGGACACTTATGAAAAACTGGAAAGGATGGGTGCACTTTATTAGACCCCGAAGACCAGACTTTGTCAAGATAGTGAACTAAGGGAATGATAACCTCTCATTTATTATGAGTTACACGTTTTTTTTGTTTCTGTTTTTTTTCAAATCCTTAGCAGTATCTCAATGACTAATATAACTGAATGAAACTGAAGCACTGCACATATCTTTTGAGAAGTATTCTAAGTATCCTTGACTGCTGTTGTACAACCCCTCTGGATGTAAAAAGTTCAACTGTATATGTTCTGTTCTTTCTCCCTTCCCTCTCCTTTACCCGCTAGGGTGTTAAAACAAAAAGGAAATGGACCAGCCATACGGCTAACACGAACATTCAAAATAAGAAACTCCATTGCAACTACAGGAAGACCCAAGTTTATGTTAGAACATGTTAAAATATGGTTGTATTGGTACATGAATGTATTATAATATGTATTTCCAATAAAAAAAAAAAAAAAAAGCGGAAATTACCTTTGACCACGTGTAATGGGCGTGCATGCTGGTGCCCGTGAGATATCTTGTAAATCACTCCAGAGGTGTTATCAGGCTACAAAAATAGTGTTTTCAGTTTTAGAAGTGTTTATTTCTCACCAGCCTTGACATAATATATGAGAAACATGTTAGATTTACACAGAAATGCAGCAGTTTTGGAGGGGACTCTGCCATGTTGAATTAGCGGCTAGAGAAAGACCAGCTAGTGGTGTCATGGTGCCTCTCTACTCTGATTAACAGTCACTGTGTCCAAAGAATGTTCCCTGTGAATTTGAAGACCCTGGCAGCAATAGGACTGAATTTATGCTGAGCACAGATGGAGGGACAGACGCAAGGTCTTTGCATTACCGGTGGTCATATTTTTTTTGGCCAAAGTGGCTCCATGAGACTAAATATTATCAATGATTTTTTTTTTCCTAAATGCACTTAATTCATCACAGTATTTATAAATACTGTGATGCAACATAGCAACATAAATGCACCACTGAAATATCTACAAACACAACTTCCAGGAATCCCAGCTCCTTAAGTACAGACTTAATTCTGTTACTTTTGGTAATGAAGCTTTTGAGGCTCCAAAATGTTTTAAAGTACAATACATGCACGTACACACTGCTTCACTGCAAAGCTCATTTACAAAGCCAGTGAAAGGGGAATTAATCCTCGCTAGAGCAAAGCCAGCCAAGAGGTTTAAAAAGGGCCAACGAGGTCAGCTGCTAACAACAGCCAGTTATAACTGAGAGGTACTGTCAGAGCAATGTGCACGTAGAGTATAAATCACTGTCACAGAAAAAAATAAATAAATAAATAAATAAATCAGTATTACTATTATTAATGTGACTTCTTTACTTTGCTGCTTCAGAAAAGTACAAATGTTCCACTAACGTCTTCTCCTAGAAGAACGAAGGAACCAAAATAAATCACACATAAGCACAGCTGCTGAAGGACAAATGTTTGATGTGTGACAACAGAGGCTGACCTAAATAAGTGGGCCACACTTAAGACCAGAAAGACAAGCCTGGAAGACTTTAATCAGGACACAGTGAGACTCAAAATACTGCTTCAGTGCATAAAATTGTTATTGACACTAACGGAGTTCTGAGGAAAAGGTCATTTCAGTTTAGTCTGTTGTTGCCTCCTATTTACTGGAGTTGTATTAAGGCACAACTTTTTATGTAAAGTCAATTCTGGGAGCATATGTGCACCTGCAGTACCTCAGCACTTCCACGATACCATGGAACCACCTTGGATCCTGGATGTCAACAGCCCAGGCAGACAACCGGTCCATCCCCACATTTCAAAACATCTCAAACAAAAATCTATCTACCGCAACCACATGAAGCGTGGGTGTCCATGATGACCACGTCTCACGTTTTATTTCTCACACACACACACACACACACATATATAAAAGAGGGAATACAAATTATTTCCCTCTTTTTATTCATGTGTGGTTTTCCAGTTTAAAAAAAAAATCTTAAGAACGAACAACAAAGTTCTTAAAGAACATTGTTTTTTCTTCTTTATATGACTACTACTTCTTTTGTTTCTTGTTCTTCTTTAGAAGGAGAAGAAGAAAGTAGCCTCTGGTAATATAGTAGCGTAACTGTTTGAGGTAACTAATTCTCATGATCAGAAGAAAGAATGGGTCTTTGTATACAGTCTCTTTGAGTCTCTGTACACAGCGTAGATTCTGCTGTTTGGGAATATTACGGTTAGTCATTTAATAATTGACAATGAATTTGGGCTTGAGACCAGAGGATCTTCGGTTCAAATCCCACACTGACGGAAAAATCACTAAGGGCCCTTGGGCAAGGTCCTTAATACCCTAGTTGCTCCCGGTGTGTAGTGAGTACCTTGTATGGCAGCACCCTGACATCGGGGTGAATGTGAGGCATTATTTGCAAAGCGCTTTGAGTGTCTGATGCAGATGGAAAAGTGCTATATAAATTCAGTCCATTTACCATTTATGTGTCTCTCTTGTGCACTGCAGCACCACGTGGGAACAGACATTGATTTAGTCAGTTCTTACTCAGCTGTTTACTCAGCACGTTTTCCTGTTTGGTAAAGATGTTTAATGCGACTTACACTCTAGAATATTGCACAATGCTAAAATACCATTGGCAGTATGAGCATGTACCTTTTAATGGCGTCTGCAGGAGGGCATGCATGCGTGCATACATGAGCGTTTGAAAAGACCGGATGTGCCTTTGACCGCGTGCATGCTGATGTCCACAAGATGTCTTGTAAATCACTCCAGAGGTGTTATCAGGTTACAAAAACAGCGTATTCAGTTTCAGACATGTTATTTCTTGCAATATCCAATCGTTGTCTGAGGAAGGGCACATCTCTACTAATAAAGCTTTTTTGCATGGGAGCGCTGTGGTGGTGCGGATCTTTCTATTTTTGGTATAATTTTTGTTATAGAGAATATTTTTTGTTAACATAGAATTTTGTGTTTATGATAGAACACTGTCACCATGTCACATCACTCGGCATTTGCATGAAATATACTTCTGGTCTATTATGGCCTCATCTAGCTGGCAGCAGAGCTCTTGCTGCTGCAAAATGCCCACTCTGATTGAAAATTAATAGCAAGTTGTCACTTAGCCTCTGTCACTTGTAGCTAATGTGACCGTACTTTAAGCCCATCACACCATGATGGATAAAGGAAACATATGAGGTGATGATGCTATCAGTCTGTGTTGGTTTTTACCCCAAAAAAGTCCTTTTCCCATGTGAAAAATGAGTTCCTTGTCAGCTTATGTCCACCAAGTCAGTCAAAATGTTTTGTGCATGTTCAAAACTTTGAACGGAGATCAGGCGGCGAGCTTTCCTGCTGCCACATAAGAAATTAACTCTTAAAACAAGATAAATTAAGTGTTTTTGCAGTGTACTTATGAGTTTATATCCTGCAGTTGTCTGATCCTACAGACTGGACTTCTGATTGGTCAAAGCTCCAGTCCAGGTGTAAATTCTGCATGAGTGGAGAGAGGACAGATTCCAATGCAGCAACTTATTGCAGCTGTTCCATATCAGACTTCTGAAGAAAAAGACAGCACTGTGTGGTTTTTAATCCTATTTTATCTGGACCTCATTGCACTTGGGAGATTCTCATGATGACAAGGATGCATAGAAAAGCTTGATGTGCTCATTGTGAGGATAGCGCAAAAGCAGTGAGGAAATATGAAGTCGTGCTTTTAGACGAGTGGCAAACTCCACTCAAATCCAGATTCCCCCAGTGCACATACTGTGCATGTATTGAAACTAGAAAATCTTTCTGTAAAATGCAGATCTCTACATTGGCAGTGGAAATGCCATCTGTCCATCAGAACCCCAAATTCACAGGAGAATGCCCGACTACACAAATATGCCAACTGACAATATATTTGAATACGTAACTAATCCTTTTGCTCTATCCGTCATGGTGTGACTCAGCCTTTAATTCCTGCCTTTCATGTCTCCAAAACAGACATGAGTGGGGAGTCTCTTTAATCCCAGGTCATTGTTTAAAACATTAATGGGTTAAACTGCTTCCAACCTACCAGGAAACTGGGTGTTACCTCTGCTGTGCTTCAACAGAAGGAAATGGAAAGGGGTTTTTTTCAGCTCATTATACACAAATACACCTGTATTCATGCTTAAAATGTAGTGGCTTGTAAAACAATAAGTCATACAGAGCTGGAACAGGAAAGGAAACAGAAATACCACCTAGATAATAGGTCAGGTCGCACAGGCTGAGAAGCACACTGCAAACTACTGGCAGAACACAGGAAGGTGAATTTCTTTTGAGAGACTACATGGACGCCTAATGGCGACTTCTGCTCCTAACTGGCAATTAGGATGGGTTAAATGCAGTAGACACATTTCATTGTGCAGGGAACATGTTCCTTTGTGCATATGAAAATAAAATTCTTTTGAATCCTTTGGAGAGAAGAATTTCAGGGGTAAACCAGTGATACCTCTGACTTTGGAGATGTGCCAGTGGAGACCGGAGCAGCTGGTTTGGGTGTGGCCTGGCTGGGCTGCGACTGAACAAACACAGAGAAAGGAAAGTGTTACCAAACACATGCAACACAAGAAACTAGTCCAGCATGTTTATTTCAAGAATTACTGTTACCACAGAGCAGCACGTTGACTTCATGTGGACAATAAGTGCAGAAAACAGAATGTTCTGCCCGTAGTTAAAGAATCACCCTTATAAAGATGACTGCCTGAAGAGAACATGTAAGGGTGATTCTTTAACTACGGGCACTATTGGCCTTGTAAATGTAATTTCCACCACACCATTGCCTTACAATATAAAGCGCCTTGGGGCAACTGTTTGTTGTGATTTGGCGCTATATACATGTGCTCTGATGTCACTGTTTATCTCCATAGAAACTACCCAAACAATCTTTCATACAAACTGTTTAAAGGGACATTACAGTGTTGTGGTGGAAATTACGGCAATAGTGCGGGACAACTACATTTTGTTTAAAAAAATCACAACAGTTGTATGACATTGAATACCCCAATTATGTTTTGATTATTTTACTGATATTTTATTCAGAGATATTTTAAAACATTAGAAAAAACGTTTCTTTACCATTCATTTTTATCACTGAAGATCAAAAGTCTGGGTGTGGGACAAGCACAAAACGGCAATATTTGCATATAATGATGCTGAAAAAAGGTGAAAAAGTCATCATAGACTACTAGAACAAATTTATTAACACACTTTCATTGTTAAGATAATTATAAAAGTGTGAAATTTCCCCTTTTTTTCTGTTTTTCATACAATATGATCAAAGGACATAATAAGTGCCCGTAGTCTAAGAATCACCCGTAAATTTCCAGTCACTGATGATATGGGGCTGCATGTCAGGTAAAGGCACTGGGGAGATGGCTGTCATTACATCATCAATAAATGCACAAGTTTACGCTGATATTTTGGACACTTTTCTTATCCCATCAATTGAAAGGATGTTTGGGGATGATGAAATCATTTTTCAAGATGATAATGCGTCTTGCCATAGAGCAAAAACTGTGAAAACATTCCTTGCAAAAAGACACATAGGGTCAATGTCATGGCCTGCAAATAGTCCGGATCTCAATCCAACTGAAAATCTTTGGTGGAAGTTGAAGAAAATGGTCCATGACAAGGCTCCAACCTGCAAAGCTGATCTGGCAACAGCAATCAGAGAAAGTTGGAGCCAGATTGATGAAGAGTACTGTTTGTCACTCATTAAGTCCATGCCTCAGAGACTGCAAGCTGTTATAAAAGCCAGAGGTGGTGCAACAAAATACTAGTGATGTGTTGGAGCGTTCTTTTGTTTTTCATAATTCCATAATTTTTTCCTCAGAATTGAGTGATTCCATATTTTTTCCCCTCTGCTTGGTCTAAAAAAGTAACCGTTACTAACGGCCACAATTTTTTTTTCCTGATTTCTTACAGTGTTTCTTAAAGCCAGAAAGTTACCATTTGAAATGACTTTAGTTTTGTGTCATGTCTGTGATCTGCTTTTTTTCTACAAAATTAAACAACTGAATGAACATCCTCCGAGGCCGGTGATTCCATAATTTTTGCCAGGGATTGTAGTGTACTTTTTAAGACGGAGATAAAAATATTAAGCTTCAATGTTCTGCAGCATAAACATTGCAAAGAGTCAGTGCCCAGGTGACTGACACAATGTAACTGTTACTGAATATTACTGTTCGCCTCAGAAAAAGAAAATATAATACAATGCTAAAATACCCTCGGCCGTATGAGCATGTACTCAATTAAAGAGTGTGTAGAAAGAATGTGACCTTTGGACCTCTTAAAACAGTTCAAGGTTAGCCATCTTTGAACTTGTTCAAGGTCTGTGTCCCAAGAATGCTCTCTGTGAATTTGAAGAACCTAGCAGTAACAGGACTGGACTTATGCTGAGCACAGACAGACGGACAGACGCAAAGTCTTTGCAATACCCGATGGCCATATTTTGGCCTTGGGTTAAAAAAAAACAAAAAAAACAAAAAAACAAAACAGAATTCAAAACAGAATTCCTAAAGTTAATGTAAAACTAAAATAATGATGTAATGTAAATGCTTTCAACATTTCATTTCAAAAACTCAGAGCCATATTTCACACACAGAATATAACTGAAGTGAAGGAATGACGGTGCCACCAGTGGCATCAGCTTTTTGATTTCTTCTTGAAATGTGATAATTCAAACATTCACCAGCTTTATAGACACCAAGCCTGAAAACTTTCCTCAGTTAGCAATAGGCTGAATCACAATGTTTAGAATATCATAAGTATGACCAGTGGAAAATGGCACCATTTCTATTTTTAAAGTATTATAATGTGAGAAAACAAGCAGAATAAGAAGGGGCACTCAGACAGCTCACTCATTCTTTGTGGCGCCGCCGTGTCCTCAAGTTTAGTTGAGGCAGTTGGACTTCTTGTTTAGGTCACCCAATGTCAAAGTTCAAAGTGTGACAAACTGAAAGGCGACATGACTTATAGTTACTGTTGAACACTAAAGCTAAGTGCATCTTCAACCAATTACTCAAAAACAGTTCAGTACGAGTTGGACTTTTCAAGATTACCCGATGCCAAAGTTTTTTTGACTAACAGAAAGTCGATATATGAATTAAATGGGGAAGGTTAGGGTCAAGTGGTTAAAGTGGTGGGGTTTGTGACCAGAGGATCCTCAATTTAAATCCACATTAGCCAGAGGGGAAGGGGGAGGATCACGAAGGGCCCTTGGGCAAGATCCTTAGGACAGATTTCCACATACTACGAAGTCTGTTAGAAAAGTATCCGACCTTATTTATTTATTTATTTATATATTTTTTTTGTGAAAACCTGATGGATTTGAATCAAGCATGCTTGCATGAGCCGACCTTGAACCTTCGAGCGCATGCGTGAATTCTTTCCCGCCTGTTGATAGCGTCAGTTGCTGGCAAGCAGCATTTGCGTGAGGTCATGTGTAGTGCTCTCTGTGGTTTTTCATTGCAAGGAAAATGACGGAACGCTGTGGTGATGCGGGACCGTCATGTGACTATCCGAGAAATTGCGGAAGAGGTGGGCATCAGCAATTTTTCGGCACATTCCATTGTGACCGAAAATTTGGCCATGAAGAGAGTGGTGGTGAAATTCATGCCAAAGCTGCTGACGATGGAGCAAAAGCAACTTCGTGTTGAAGTCTCACAGGACATGCTGGACTCCACAAACAGTGACCCCGACTTCATGAACACCATAATCACTGGTGACGAGTCCTGGGTGTACGGGTACGACCCGGAAACCAAATCCCAGTCGTCACAGTGGAAGCATTCCAAGTCACCAAGACCAAAGAAGGCCCGCCAAGTGCGCAGCAATGTCAAAGTGATGCTGACTGTTTTCGTTGACTCCCGCGGTGTGGTACACTACGAGTACACACCTCAGGGTCAAACAATCACCAAAGAGTACTACAGGGATGTCCTCCATCACCTATGTGATGCTGTGCGGCCCAAGAGACCGGAGTTGTGGTCAACAGGAAATTGGCGCCTCCATCACAACAATGCTCCAGCACATTCCTCGCACTTGATTCAGACTTTTTTGATGAAAAACCAGACTCCTGTGGTTCAACAAGCTCCTTACTCTCTTGATATGGCCCCTTGCGACTTCTGGCTGTTCCCCAAACTCAAGAGGCCATTGAAAGGAAAGTGATTTGACAAGAGAAGACATTATGGCTGCAACGGCAGCCGAGCTAGACTGTATTTCAAAAGAGGCTTTCTCGGAATGCTTCCAACAATGGCGGCACCGCTGGGAGAAGTGTGTGGAGTCCCAAGGAGACTACTTTGAGGTTGATTAGGTTCTAACGCTGCAGGTATGCCAGTTTTTTTCCCCGACCAAAGGTTGGATACTTTTCTAACAGACTTCGTACATCAGCATTTCATCACATATCTGTTACATCTTTGTCACGGACTTGGTCCATCCTACAAGCATGCTTGTTGCAGTGCATGCGGGGAAATTGGCAGATGAGCAAGCTATACAGGTTGGGCCAATAAAATGTTACCACTTTTTAAATTCGTACAAATTCCAAAATAAAGATTTCTTTTTCATTTTCAGGAATTGATATTCCTGAAAATGAAAAAGAAATTCGGAGAATCCCTCTTGAGATGTGTGGCAATGTCATCACAAACTTCAATGTGCGTGTTGCAGCTGTAATCTAAAGAGGAACGTGGCTTGAACGTGTCATCAATTATTGAACTGTGCGGAAAACAAGAGACAAAGTGGGAAACCTTTGGTATCAAATGTTAATTTGATGCTTCTGTTACAAGTGTAAATAAAATTTTGGAATAAGTTCTCATTTCAAAAACTTGTGTACGATCAAAAAGTGGTAACATTTTATTGACCCACCCTGTGTATAGAGCCTCTCGAATGGTCAATTTGTTGTGAGTCAAAATTGGACTTATTAGAAATATTTAAGGTGCCAATGACTGTCTAGCTTTAGTTTGAGTGATGTCAATCTGTGACGGAAGGAGTTCCTGAAAACTGCTAAATTTTTGTGGGCTGCTGGGAGCACTGCCTATAGGGGCGCTGCAAAGTGCTACCTTTTGCTGAAGTGACACTTATATCTGAAGTAATTCTTTACTGCACCCTCAACATCACAAGCTAATTTATGTATGATATGATTCCAGGAGCAATGCCAATAAATATTGTACCACTTGAACTTAATGTGGGATAAGGAAGGAACGAGAGTATAAGCCGCAGTCAAGGCAGTCAAAATGTCACATTCAGCATATCTCCATGTGCAATCATTAGATGTCAATGAAATCTTTTCTACCAGGCAGCACTGTATGTCTCCTGACAGCACACACAGATGATAGCATTTACTGTTTTGAGTTATTGTCTACACCATGTGCCTGGGATGGACTAACACACCGACTAATCTACATTTCCATTGTCAAAGCCCTACACTATCACAGTGTTATATATTCTGTTTATCATATATTACAAAATCTGCCCAATACTCAGAAACGAGCCCTCAAGAGATACAAGAAAATAAGGCCAATAAATAATACACTTGTCTTATCAGTTTTACTGCCCTGGAAAATGTGGCAATAAAATCAGGGCAATACAAATCTTTAAACAGGGCGATACAGAAAAAAAGACATTGAAAATACCAGACTTTGTATCGCCCCGCTTTTCATCCAATCAGGGGCCCCCATTTCTCAGCCCCACCAATGACACACCCCCATTTTGTGTTACCCTGGTGACAAGTGCAGGATATATATATATATATATATATATCATATATTAGTGTGGGTATATATGTATAATGTGTGTATTTACAGTGTTTGAAAAAGTCCTATCTAAAGTCTAGATTATATCAGAATATTCTATTACTGTTAATTTCACTATGCATATTAAATACAATGAACCATTTGTCCTGTATCATAGCTACATGTATGACGTTTGCAGAAAAAAACAACGCGTGAAAATCAGTTTAGTATTCAGAGAGTTACAATAGATTAAATGCGCTACGCTGCCAAACAGCACAGAGTGGAGCGGGCCAAATAATCAATCAATCAATCAATTTTTTTTTTATATAGCGCCAAATCACAACAAACAGTTGCCCCAAGGCGCTTTATATTGATCAATTGATTAAAACAATGTAATCAGAAATAATACTTCAAAGTCATGGTGTTTAAATGTGTTACTCTGCATTTATCTGACACAGTTTAACATATTGTACATGTGGATTTACCTCAGTTTGCCATCATGTGTCAACCAAAATTGTGTTTAAAGGTTTTGCATGGTCCCCAGGTGATTTTGAGATTTTAAAGTGGGCCCAGTGTTCTTAAATTTGGGAATGGCTGCTTTAGAGTATCCTGAATAAGCTCCTTTTCAGTTGTAGCAAACGTGCATGCAAGTGAAGAGCGTTGAGAACATGTGATGGTCGCCAGGTGGAGTCCATTATGTTGCAGAGCCCAGCCCAGTTCTTTAAATAAAAAGGTCAGAGTTCCAGCTCAGCCATACTGCAGTTTCACATCCAAACAAAACCATATTTTACTGTTCAAGTGTGAACATTATTCTGCCATCTCAGCAGTTTTTCCATATAAATCAAACTGCTATTCACTTTCATGATGCCGCGAAGTGAAACTTCAAAAAGTGTTCGTGAATAATCGTTATAAGCACCTGTAATCCGCCGAGTGATTTAACCTGTCAAAACACTTGGATGGCAATGAAAAGTTAAATACCATAAGTAGTTCAAAGAGGGTGACTAAACCATGTTGTGCATGATCAGGGTGAATTTAAACAGAGAAATTAAAAAAACTCAGCACTGACTGTGAAGTGCATCACTCCAAACTACGGTGCATCCCTGAAGTATTCACAGTGCTTCACTTTTTCCACATTTTATGTTACAGCCTATTCCAAAAAGGAATAATTTATTTTTTTCCCCCTCAAAACACCCCATAATGAACATGAGAAAAGTTTTTTTTTAATTTTTACAAATTTATAAAAAAAAAAAAAAAAAAAAAAAAAAAAAAAAAAAGAAATCACATGTACATAAGTATTTAGACCCCTTGCTCAACACTTTGTTGAGGCACATTTGGCAGTAATTACAGCCTCAAGTCTTCTGAAATATGATGCCACAGGCTTGGTGCACCTATCTTTGGGCAGTTTTGCCAATTCGTCTTTGCAGCACCTCTCAAAGTCCATCATGTTGGCTGGGGAGCATCGGTGCAAAGCCATTTTCAGATCTTTGGAGAGATGTTCAATCGGATTCAGGTCTGGGCTCTGGCTGGGCCACTCAAGGACATTCACAGAGTTGTCCTGAAGCCACTCTTGATATCTTGGCTGTGTGCTTAGGTTATTATTGTTCTGCTGAAAGATGGACCATCTCCCCAGTCTGAGATCAAGAACGCTCTGAAGCAGGTTTTCATCCAGGATGTCTCTGTAAATTGCTGCATTCATCTTTCTCTCGATCCTGACTAGTCTCCCAGTTTCTCATGGTCTGAGAGTCCTTCAGGTGCCTTTTGGCAAAGTCCAGGTGGGCTGCCATTTGCCTTTTACTAAGGAGCAGCTTCCTTCTGGCCACTCAACCATACAATTTTCATTTTCAATTTTTTCAATTTATTTTCGCTTATATAGAGCCAAATCACAACAAAGTTGCCTCAAGGTGCTTCACACAAGTAAGGTCTAACCTTACCAACCCCCAGAGCAAGCACACAGGTGACAGTGGTAAAGAAAAACTCCCTCTGTGGAAGAAACCTCAATCAGACCAGACTCAAAGGGGTGACCCTGTGCTTGGGCCATGCTACTGACACAAATTACAAAACAATTCACAAAATTAATATACAGGAAATGTTGCCAGTGCACAGGACAGGAGGGTTTCAGGAACAGATACCACACCCATCTCTGGATGGAGCCGCACCTCAAACAGAGAGAAAAGAAAAAAACAGAATCAAGCATCAGAAAGACAACAAATACAGTATCATTTATCAGCATTAAGCAACAAGAAAACAAAAGAAATACTAAGGTGATTGCCGGCTACTAGCCCTAAGCTTCACTAAATGACCCAGAATTTAGATAAACTTGAGGCCACAGCACGCTCCGTTTCCTAATAAAATGAATTTAAAAGGGTAAAAAGCATAGTAACATACTATGCCAATATGCTAGCCATATGAAAGGGAAAATAAGTGTGTCTTAAGTCTGGACTTGAAAGTCTCTACAGAATCTGACTGTTTTATTGAGGCAGGGAGATCATTCCACAGAACAGGAGCATGATAAGAGAAAGCTCTGTGACCCACAGACTTTTTATTCACCCTAGGAACACAAAGTAGTCCTACACCCTGAGAACGCAAAGCCTGAGCCGGGACATAGGGTTTAATTAGGTCAGCTAGGTAGGGAGATGCCAGTCCGTGAACAATTTTATAGGCTAGTAGCAGAACCTTAAAATCTGATCTCACAGGGACAGGAAGCCAGTGAAGAGATGCCAAAATGGGTGTAATGTGGTCAAACTTTCTGCTTTGTGTCAAAGGTCTGGCAGCACCATTTTGAACCAATTGGAGACACCTAATGCTGGACTGCGGTAAACCAGAAAATTGAACACTGCAGTTGTGCAATCTGGAAAAGACAAAAGCATGAATCAGGGTCTCAGCATCAGCCATAGACAGGATGGGAAGAGTTTTTGCTATGTTTTGCAGGTGGAAGAAAGCAGTCCTCGTAATATTTCTAATGTGAAGGTCAAAGGACAACGTAGGGTCAAAAATTACCCCAAGGTTCCTCACTTTTTCAGTGTGATGTAAGACACACGAAGCTAGGCTAAACGTTAACTGGTCAAATTGATGTCGATGTCTCACTTGACCAAGAACCATCATTTCAGTCTTATCAGAATTTAAAAGTAGGAAGTTGTTAGACATCCAGCTTCTCACTGATGCAAGACAATCTTCTAAGGATTTTATGTGGATATTACCAGCAGTGCGGACGCAGAGGCAAAAACTCGGGTCTGGGAGGTGTTCGGGAAGGCTATGGAGGACGACTATCTATCGGCCTCGAAGAGATTCTGGCAAACCGTCCGACGCCTCAGGAGGCGGAAGCAGCTCTCCACCAGCACTGTTTACGGTGTGGGTGGGGAGCTGTTGACCCTAACTGGGGATGTTGTTGGGCGGTGGAAGGAGTACTTCGAGGATCTCCTCAGTCCCATCGTCACGTCTTCCGAAGAGGAAGCAGAGACTGGGGACTCGGAGGCGGACTCATCCATTACCCAGGCCGAAGTCACCGAGGTGGTTAGAAAGCTCCTCGGTGGCAAGGCTCCTGGGGTGGATGAAATCCGTCCTGAGTACCTTAAGTCTCTGGATGTTCTGGGGGCTGTCTTGGCTGACACGCCTCTGCAACATCGCGTGGCGATCGGGGACAGTGCCTCTGGATTGGCAGACCGGGGTGGTGGTCCCTCTGTTTAAGAAGGGGGATTGGAGGGTGTGTTCCAACTATAGGGGGATCACACTCCTCAGCCTCCCCGGTAAGGTCTATTCCAGAGTACTGGAGAGGAGAATTCGACCGATGGTCGAACCTCGGATTCAGGAGGAGCAGTGTGGTTTTCGTCCTGGTCGCGGCACACTGGACCAGCTCTACACGCTCCATCGGGTGCTCGAGGGTTCATGGGAGTTCACCCAACCAGTCCACATGTGTTTTGTGGATCTGGAGAAGCATTCGACCGTGTCCCTCGGGGCACCCTGTGGGGAGTGCTCCGGGAGTACGGGGTCCGGGGTCCTTTGCTAAGGGCTATCCGGTCCCTGTACGACCGCAGCAGGAGCTTGGTTCACATTGCCGTTAGTAAGTCAAACCTGTTTCCAGTGCACGTTGGCCTCTGCCAGGGCTGCCCTTTGTCACCGGTTCTGTTCATTATTTTTATGGACAGAATTTCTAGGCGCAGCCAGGGTGTAGAGGGGGTCTGGTTTGGGAACCACAGAATCTCGTCTCTGCTGTTTGCGGACGATGTGGTTCTGTTCGCTTCGTCAAATCAGGACCTTCAGCATGCACTGGGGCGGTTTGCAGCCGAGTGTGAAGCGTCTGGGATGAAAATCAGCACCTCCAAATCCGAGGCCATGGTTCTCGACCAGAAAAAGGTGCTTTGCCCTCTTCAGGTCAGTGGAGTGTCCTTGCCTCAAGTGGAGGAGTTTAAGTATCTCGGGGTCTTGTTCACGAGTGAGGGACGGATGGAGCGTGAGATCGATAGACGGATTGGTGTAGCATCTGCAGTGATGCGGTCGCTGTATCGGACCGTCGTGGTGAAGAGACAGCTGAGTAGGGGGGCAAAGCTCTCGATTTACCGATCGATCTGCGTTCCGATCCTCACCTATGGTCATGAGATTTGGCTCATGACCGAAAGAACGAGATCGCGAGTACAAGCGGCCGAGATGAGTTTCCTCTGCAGGGTGGCTGGACGCTCCCTCAGAGATAGGGTGAGGAGCTCGGTCACTCGGGAGGAGCTCGGAGTCGAGCCGCTGCTCCTCCACGTCGAAAGGAGTCAGTTGAGGTGGCTCGGGCATCTTTTCCGGATGCCCCCTGGACGCCTCGCTGGAGAGGTGTCCCGGGCACGTCCGACTGGGAGGAGGCCCCGGGGAAGACCCAGGACACGCTGGAGGGACTACATCTCTCGACTGGCTTGGGAACGCCTTGGGGTTCCCCCGGAGGAGCTGGGGGAGGTGTGTGTGGATCGGTAGGTCTGGGCGGTTTTGCTTGAGCTGCTGCCCCCGCGACCCGACTCCGGATAAAGCGGAAGAAAATGGATGGACATTACCAGCAGTTATCGGCATGTATAACTGAGTATCATCAGCATAGCAGTGAAAGGTAATCCCAAAACACTGCAATATGTGCCCAAGGGGTGCTATATAAAGGGAGAAAAGCAGGGGGCCTAGACAGACCCCTGTGGAACCCCAAATTTCATGTCACTAAGGTTAGAGGTAGTGTTATTGTACAAAACACAGCGAGAACGAATGGTCAGGTATGACATCAACCATGCAACGGCATTCCCAGTAATGGCATTCCCAGTAATCCTAAAATGATTTTCCAGCCTATTGAGTAGATTATGATGATCCACGGTATCAAATGCAACACTGAGATCTAACAGCACCAGAACCGTAGTGGTGTCCAAATCCACTGCAAGCAGAAGATCATTCACCACTTTAGTGAGAGCTGTCTCTGTGGAATGATATTTTCTAAAAGCAGACTGCAGTGGCTGAAAAAGATAATTCTCAGTAAGGTAGCCCACGAGCTGCCGTGAAACCACTTTTTTCCAGAATTTTGGAGCAAAATGATAGGTTTGATATTGGCCTATAGTTTTTCAATACACTAGCATCAAGATTAGATTTCTTAAGTAATGGTTTAATCACTACAGATTTGAAACATTTAGGAACAGATCCAGAAGTTAATGAGAGATTAATAACTTCCAGCACAGTCGGCCCAAGAGTGGGCCACAGGTCCTTAAACAGTTTTGTTGGTATAGGATCAAATAAGCAGGTTGTGCTTTTTGTAGACGTTACGGGTTTCGTCAGCACACCAAGTGAGATACTATCAAATTCTGTAAATCTAGGTAATACCTCAGTAGTGGCGCCACCTCAATAGCAGGGTGTAGTGGCTGGGTTAAGGCATGCTGGGATATGTTTAACCTAATGTCTTCTATTTTCTTCTCAAAGTAATCCAGCAAATCTTGTGCTGTAAAAGGAAAGCGAACTACAGGTGGTTGTCCATGTGTCCAAGTGTTGCCACCATGTCCAAGAATTTTGAGTTATGCTTGTTTTTGTTGATCAAATCAGAGTAATAGGTCTGCTTTGTAGCCAGTAATGCATGCTTATAGTCTAAGATAGCATCACACCACACTAGGTGGAATACTTTTAAAGGCCTGATTGGTGGATTGCTGCAGAAATGGTTGTCCTTCTGGAAGGTTCTCCTCTCTACAGAGGAATGCCAGAGCTCTGACAGAGTAACCATCGGGTTCTTGGTCACATCCCTGACTAAGACCCTTCTCTCCCAATTGCCCAGTGTAGATGCATGGCCAGCTCTAGGAACTTCTTCCTTTTACAGACGATGGAGGTCACTGTACTCATTGGGACCTTCAAAGCAGCAGAAATGTTTCTGTACCCTTCCCCAGATTTGTGCCTCGAGACAATCCTGTCTCAGAGGTCTCCAGACAATTCCTTTGACTTCATGCTTGGTTTGTGCTCTGACATCCACTATCAACTGTGAGACCTTATATGTAGACAGGTGTGTGGCTTTCCATATCATGTCAAATCAACTGAATTTACCCCAGGTGGATTCCAATTAAGCTGTAGATACATCTCAAGGATGATCAGGGGAAACAGGATGCACCTGAGCTCAATTTTGAGCTTCATAGCAAAGATTAGATTTTTATTTTTAATAAATATTTAAACATCTCAAAATAGTTTTTTCACATCATAATTATGGGGTATTGTGTGTAGAATTTTGAAGAAAAAGTAAATTTCATCCATTTGAAATAAGGCTGTAACAACAACAAAGAAGAAGTTAAAAAAAGTGAAGTGCTATGAAAACTTTCTGGATGCACTGTAATTATTGTTCTATTCTGCATACTTGCTTTTTATCAAACCTTGCAGTTAACATGCAATTTTATTGCTGTGCTATGAAATGTATGAATAAATAAGGGCAGCAACCCAGACCAAAGAGCCAAATTGGTTGAAGCAGGGAGGATGAAACATGAGTGTGTGAGTTGTTTCTCTGCTCAGCAGTTTCATTTCAGGTTTGTCCACAGTCTACCTTGAAATGAAACACCTGTGTTCAATTTATATTAAACATGCACATCTGTGATCCCTGTGTCCATGCACACTGGAGCCTCATATGGAGCCACAGCAGCATCCTTCCTGACACACTCTGTGTAAAAGCTCCATTTGTCAGGCAGTTATGTTGCATTCACGTTTGGGGAGGTGATGGTCTAGTGGTTAAAGTATTGGGCTTGAGACCAGAGAAGCCTCGGTTTAAATCCCACCCTGACTGGGAAATCACTAAGGGCCCTTGGGCAAGGTCCTTAATCCCCTAGTTGCTCCCGGTGTGTTGTGAGCGCCTTGTATGGCAGCACCCTCACATCGGGGTGAATGTGAGGCACTATTTATAAAGCGCTTTGAGCGTCTGATGCAGATGGAAAAGCGCCATAAAAACACCAGATGTTATTGCAAAATCACTGTAAACAGCAGCAGCAGACGGTAAATGATGCCTGTAGATACCATAACTTCATAGTGATAATTATACAGAAAACAATTGTACAAAATCAACAGAAGCAGCAGCCTTTTCGCATTCTGCATAACACAGATGCTCTGGATCGGATTGTTAAAATATGTTTAAAGTCTAATTTCACTCTAAAATGCCACACAAATCATGTTGGCCTGATAAAAACCCCTGTGTCTCTCACTGTTGACAATCAATACCCACTTTAACATAGCAAATTCAGTGAGTAGAAGAGGCAGAGAATTTTTAAACTTTCAACAAAACATGGCAGTTTCAGGATTTCTCTAACAGAAAACAGTGGAACATAGCGATTACTGCCTGCCGCAGACCACCAACATGAATGGTAAATGATAAATGGGCTGCATTTATATTGTGCTTTTCCATCTGCATCAGTAGCTCAAAGTGCTTGACAATTAGAGCTGAAACAACTAATCGAGTTAATCAATTAAAATCGATTATTAAAATAGTTGTCAACTAATTTAGTCATTGATTAGTTGCTAAATAACTTTTTACCGCAAATATATAGGAATATATACCTATTTTATGTTAAACTGACCTGTTATGGTCTTCTGAAACAGTTGATAGATGTATTTTATGCTAACGCCAATGCTAACACATTAGCATGTCTATGACATTTTCAATGTTAAAGTTAGCATGAAGCTGCTGGCATTTCACCATGTTTGTGCATTTGTTTTCTGTATAATAATTAATGGCTCAGCGTTTGTTGTTATAAAAGAGTCAAATGTATTACAAATTATAATAATTTTTAATTTATTTTTATTTATATATTAATAATAATAGCAACAATAATAATAGTAATAATAACTAATAATGCTACTATACAGTTTTAGAGAAAGAGACATGAGTCACGTGTCATTGTGAAATGACCACATAGTTTACAAGTTATACAGAGAATGTTGCACATATGAGTCAGGCTACAGTTTTTGAAGTTTTATGGTTAACTGGTTATGCTAATTGTTCATTTGCAGCAACAAAAATACCTCTTTTTTCACCATATATTTTATAACATTTATATGTTTTAATGTTGTTTTATGGCAACTCAGCACTTTGATAAAGCAATGCCATTTGAAATAATTATTTTTGTTCTTTATTATAAACTGTCTTATTCTTTATTATTTTATATTTCAACAGCCAAGGGACATTTGACGATTTGTTGATTTTCAAGTATTTTAAGTTTTCAAATAATGTTCTCTTGTTAAATTAAGTGATTAAAGGAGAGAAAAATTGTTTCCCTGGCACATTTTTAAAAAAATTCCCCACTAATCCGATTAATCGATTAATCGTGTTGAAACCCCTGTCAGATTCATCGATGATCCAAATAATCATTTGTTGCAGCCCTATTTACAATTATGCCTCACATTCACCCATTCAAACAAACACACTCACACACCAATGTCAGGGTGCTGCCATGCAGGGAGCAATTTGGAGCAACTGGGGGATTAAGGACCTTGCCCAAGGGCCCTTAGTGATTTTTACAGTCTGGCAGGGTTTTGAACCGAGGACCCTCTGGTCTCAAACCCAACGCTTAACCACTAGACCATCACCTCCCCAGTGGACCCACAAATGCTGCATCTAGCATTTGTGCGAGAATCTCCAGTGCAGAGACGGAACTGGTGCAGAGAGTGTGTTTTGTTAAGTGACGCATGCATGCTTATGTGTGTGTGTACTGTTCATATTAATCCACCATCTCTGGTACACATAAAAAAAAAACCTGCAGAGACCAGCTGACCTCCAGTTCACCCCGATCACACCCACCAAAATGGAGATGTCTTTCCCAGTCCAAATGACTAAGACTGGGAAGTTTAACCATGATGGCAAGCCTGAAGATAAAGTTTAAAGGTATAATTCATGCAAAGTATTACTGATCAAACATGACACATCCAAGTATCACAAATCACAAAGATGTGCTGTAAACAAGGAGTCACGTGACAAAGACGTGAGTGCAAAGCGTCTACTGAAGACCTGCTGGGTGACAAAGAATAAGAAAAATGATTTCATGCTGGAAACGGCGGACAGGAATAGGTTAACAACACAAGCACCCAGGACATCCTGAACCACAGAGGAAGCTGGGTCATGTTCCTCACTGTTGTAAATATTGATTGTTGCTAAGTTACAAAAAAAAAGGCTCAAAAAAGACGAGCAGAGAGGATGCAGGCTGGTGTATGACCCCTATTACTGACTGGGTATTATCATACCAGCACTAGCATGAGTCTCAATATCAACAAGCACCAGCGGCCTTGGTGGCCACCAGACACAGATTTCATGGGAAAGTGTGTCCAAACGTTTGACTGGTAGTGTATGCATTTACGTGCTTTTGAAATGATGTGCTGCTATTGATTTCCTCACCGCGGTGGGTTGTGCACCTATGGACATTCATCGATGAATGAGTGTTGTCAGTGGTGACGCCTGTATGAATGTCAGTAAAGTCAGGAGGTGGGCAAGGAGTATGAAGGGGGAAAAGCCACAAAAAACCCTGCGTCTGCTTGACCAGGCCTGCAGCTGCGCCCCATGACAGCCACACACGCACAGCGTGAAGTGCGGGTACGGTGGCATAGTCCTCACAGAATTTTTGAAACACTGCAACACTGTCAGCTCAGACCCATATGTGAACACTTTGCAAACTTGAAAAGTGTTTGCCCTAGAAACGATGCAATTCTTTAGCATGACAATGCTCATCCTCCCGTGAGCTGACAAACACAGGACGCTTGCAGTGGCATAAAATTTTACCACAACCACAGTACGGTCCAAATTGCACACCGCACAGCTTTTTCATTTTTTTCCCCAAGCTGAAAAGACACCTGAAGGGACACTGCAACACAAATCATGTAGAAGTGCAAGAATCTGTGCATCACTGGTACCAAGAGAAAACACCCATATTTGGGCAACAATGGAAACAAGCACTTTATGCTTTTTTGTGTTACCCTGTATATTTATGCATCTATGTTTATTTAATGCATTTTTATGCTGTATTATCTAACACATTTACATTTTCTATGAATAAAAATCAATCAATCAATCACCCGATTTCTTCACCCCCAGGATGCCAAAAATTGTCTGACACTGGTGGAAGTGTCTGTAAAGGGAAGGTGACTATGTGGAAAAGCAATGACACCGCCTGATAAACAACATCCAAGCTTAGTTTCAGCACGTGTGATTCATGTATCTTGTTTGTTATCGAAATAGATGCACAGGAGGCAGAGCTTTTCAGCTGACCCTCGTACATACACATTATGTCAAAGCGCACACGGTCATATCAACACTAATGCAGGAAAACTTAATTCAACCTTCAATTATTATTATGAAAGTATTAAATTTGTCCAAAGAGATCAACAGAAGTTGCCAAACTGGATTTTGTGACTCATGTAACTTAATTATTGAAGATCAGGTCACAAAAAGTATGATGACATACAGGAAAGTGCTCCTGAGCTCAAAGAAATGTGATATGGATGTTTAACCTTTGAGCCTTCACATGCATTCCCATCCTTGCAGTCTTCTACTCAAGATTTAGAAAAAAGAAATAATTAAAAAGCACGATGAAGGGAATGACATAATGATTTAGTCTGGCCAATAAAACACAACTGTAATGAACAGAGGGACATTTACTGCACGGCACGAAACACACAACTACACAAACTACAAAATTCTAAATGATACATGGTATTTTATTTTAAAGTCACAAAAAAGTACCTGAATGCATCTCCACTCACTTAGGATTGGACCTTCAATCCATCTATCAAAATGATACAGAAACTACAATGGAACATCTATGCTAAAAAAAAAAATTATCTGCTTGTTTTCTGGATCCAGTGCTTTATCTACACCCAATCCCAAAATGTAATTGTTTTTATTCCAGATCAAAGTTGAGTTGTTATCCAAATTCCATAAAAAAACGTTTTATTTTGAGATATTTTAATAAATGTCTGACAGACTCAAAAGCATAGGGAACTTACCAGCAGAGTTAACAGTAATACTGAATCATTAATAGTCTCATCAAGCTTTCCCATAAAGTCATTACCAAAGTCTAACAGCCCTGCCAGCTTTTTTGTCTCAAGCACCATGTCAAGACAGACAAGTGAAGTAAGGAACCACCCAAATTGCTTTCAAACACAAACAAGATCATCAAAGGCACAATACAAAAATATGCAGCACAACAATTAGGGTGATGACAGTATAACTGGGGCCACCAATTACTGCATTTCCTGGACTACAAGTTGCCCTTAACATAAATAAATAAGAGCAGTCAGAGATGGGAAAACCATAGTCAAAGCACTGCTGATGTGCTAAAATGACTGACATCCAAATTCTTGGCATTATTAAAAAATAAAATTTCTGGCTTAGCAGGATTTTTCATTGGCTTGTCAACCCTGCCAGGCCTATAATACTGTAGGGGAAACTCTGATTTTGTTTGATAATTCAAGTATTTCAATAGTTCATGTACAAGTTCTGTTGTCAGTCAATTGTAGAATATATTAATCATCATTTACTGACCAACACCTTGGTCACTAATAGAAAATACAGATTGATAACTTGATGGTGGGAATTCACCAAGCTACAGCAACAACTTTTTGCATTTTTATCAATCAATTCCTTAAAACAGACACAAATAGTGACTCCGTGACTGTAAATAACATGTTAGGTTTTCGTTTAGAGTGGAACAGGACTGACCAGAATTTAGGACCCTCAGTTATCTAGTTAAACAGGTTGGCTTAACTATACTTACACCTAAAGTATTATGCTTTATGACCGCTGTCACTACAAACTGTGGCACTCCTACATTCCAACAGGTTAGACTTAAAAGACACACACTCACTAACTCATCTTCAACCGATTATCCAAGATCGGGTCACGCGGGGATTGAAGACTATCCCAGCAGTCATAGGGTGTGAGGCGGGGTACACCCTGCACAGGACGCCAGTCTGTCGCATGGCCACATACGGACAAATAAACACATTCACATGCACAGGCACACCTCCAGATAATTTAAAGTTTCCAATCCACCTAACCTGCATGTCTTTGGATGTGGGAGGAAGCTGGAGCACCCAGATGGAACCCATGCAAACATGGGAAGAACATGCAAACTACACACAGAAAGGCCACAGATGGGAATCAATCTCTTCTTGCTGTGAAGCAATAGTGCTAACCACTAAGCCAGCATGCCGCCCCTCAGAATATACACAATGCAAAAATTTATTATTTTTTTTGAAAAATGCACAAGTTGCTCTTGCACATGAAGTATAGCCTTAGGGAGAATTAGAAAATATGAAAGAGCGGGGAGGAGGGATGGGTATCAAAAAAACAGTTCCTGTTCAGAATGTCCACTGACATCAATAGCCTTTTTGCTTAATGATTCCCTTGTTGGTTCTTAAGTTCACGTTGATTTTAAGGGTGTGTTTCGGGAAAATGATAATTTCTCTACGTTGATTGCAGACCCGCTGTTTCTCAGAAGATGCGAAGTGAAGCAGCGGTTTGCAGTGCAAGCAGCGAAGCAGTGTCAGAGGCAGAGAAGCGGAAGCAGCGGGCACGCAATTTCTTCATTAACCTCAAAGCCATTTAAAGATGTCAATCGTGAGTCACCTTTATGCTGATTCAAGTCACTAACTGGGACTCGCCATCTTGTTGCAGGTAAGAAATGAGAATCATCCTCCGTTCCGCAAGCTCAATGGTTCTCTGGCATGAGCTGGACCCGCTTCACCGGTTGATAAACTGAAGTAATAATAAGAATAATATCCTCTGTTTTGTGGGACTACAGCTCCAAACACTAAAGTTGGAAAGACAGATTTCGGTCAGAGTTAATAACTTCAAAGCGAATTGCCATTTTAAATGAAATGACACCTCTTTCCAAACGTTGTAATAGAGACAACAAACTACAACTGACCAAAATCTTTTTTTTTTCCCTCCCAAATTGAGACGTCCTCCGTTCTTTATGAATTACATTGATCTTGATGTGCAGCACAGCCAACTGCAAGAGCTCAGCTCAGACGCTGTGGAGTTAAATTTTTCTCATTAATACCTGAAAGGAAATGTTTTTGATAAAAATTATAGATTTTGTTTATTTCTATTTATGTCCAGAGATCAAGACCAATACTGGCATTGGTATCGGGCAAAAGTAAGTTGAAATTTTTTGTAAATCTGCAAAAATCCAACATTGTGCATCTCTAAAATAAATGGCAAGCAAAAAATGGACTTTATGTCTTCAACAGCGGTTTGTTTGATATGAGTCCCTTCAGCTATTCCCCTGTTTCTCCCCCTCCCACTTGGAGTCACCACAGCAGAGCTGCATGTTGATTTGGCACAAGTATTACACCGGATGCGATTCCTGACACAATTTGCACATTACATGGAGAATGGGCAGGGATGGGTTTTGAACTGGGAACCTTCTGCACTGAAAACAGCGCACTTAACTGCCACAGGGTTTTGTGTAACATTCTGAGAGAAATTTTGATTTCCAGTGTGGGGCAAATCCCATTTTATATAGGACAAGCGTAAGTGTTGTCCCATTTAACAAATACAAACACACTCAGTACATTAACGTTGTCCACTTGTCCGATGCAGCTACAACTCTTTGGAGGCAAGTTAAAGCCCCCATCACACATAGCAAGAATGTGCAGGAACCAGGCTGAAACAGCAAAAATTGCTATCATCAGACACAGTCGGGAGGGAAAGAGGCATGGTCAGCCACGTCAGAACGCATCCGGATTACCTCGTCCACACCTGCACAATGGCATAATGCGCATGTGGACAACAGATGGATGACACAGACTGCCGTCAGATGGCCATAAAAGGCGCTGAAGACTGCCCGATGTCCAAACGTCTTGGCAAACACAGGGCTGGAATGATATGATGAATGCCTGCCACATGCATGTTATTACATATCAACATTCCCTTTGCCCTCCCTGGCCGGGGTCCAGTGGAGGTGGACATCCCACAACATGCCTGCAGGCTTTGCTGTGACCGATTGATCTCAGAGCTCAATCAACCGCTTATCAGATCATTTCAGATGCTGTTTTGATGCTGTCAGAATATGTAGACTGCGATCAGATGATGCAAAAAACTGCACGTAGACCGACGTTAGATGTGCATTCAATCTCAACGGTGCAAAGAGTGTTTTGAACATGTGCAACACATCGGTACAGCCGAGCAAATGGGACCAAATATGGAGATGCTCACAGACAGCCGTCCGTAGGTCTTCAGACCGCACCTCAATATTTCCCGATTGTGGCCGGATGTGTTATTCTGACACAATTTGGCCTCATTCAACGTATGTGTGATGGAGGTATAATGCTTTGCCTCAGCTATCCATCCAGACAATCACTAAATCAAACTTACAGCAATCAGACATTACGATAAAATCTCAGGATGTCCCAAAAGTAGCTGATCGAATCCATTCAGAATCGGCCCGATGAAGGGTTTTTTTTTTTTTTTTTTTGATCGATCATGTCAGATAAAATAAACCCATTTACAAAATCAGTGTGCATTTCCTCTCACTTTGTTCCATATGCACTTCTCAGTGGAGCAAGCAAGCAGTCAGTGCAGATGCTGAGTTCACCACAGAGCATGTTTTAAAAGTACATTAACATCTGCTTTGACTTGTGTATTTAAATCAATCTTATTCACACAGATCCTCAACAATGCACATCTGTTTCATGGGAGATATATATATATATATATATATATATATAAATTCAAAGAGCACAAAACTTTAGTTCAACTACTGAAGCATTTAATCAGTGAAGACAATCATGCGTCTCAGTTAAAACATGGCAACAATATCATCACAGTCTTAACATGGTGAACTATCACCAAATACATGTGATTAAAATAGGTGCAAAACTTTAGAACAACATGACTTGGCAATCCAATAAATTTGCAGTAAGACAATGTGGATAATGAAGGCATAGTGCCATCTGAAACCACTACTCATCTTCAAAGGCCACCCTTCTTCAGACACACGCAGAACCTCCCCCTCCGAGACGAAAATTTTGTGTTAAATGGTAAATTAAAATGGACTGCATTTATATAGCGCTTTTTCATCTGCATCAGACACTCAAAGCGCTTTACACATCAGTGCCTCATATTCACCCCAATGTCAGGCTGCTGCCATGCAAGGCGCCCACTGCACAGCGGGAGCAACTAGGGGATTAAGGACCTTGGCCCTTAGTAATTTTCCAGTCAGGCTGGGATTTGAACCAAGGATCCTCTGGTCTCTAGCCCAACGCTTAACCACTAGACCATCACCTTCCCTGTGCTACTGCTGAAAACTTATGATACACACGAATGCATGACAGCAGGCTCAACTATCACTGCAAACGGATGCATCTAGAGATGACAATACTATGCTATTCACCTAAAATCACTTTGTTTTTCCATAAGCAAAGAAACTATCAAATATATCCAGGACTTAAAGTCAACAACAGCGATTAAGCCAGCAGCTAAACTGATGAGTAATGCTGAGACCCACCCTATAAACCACCAACAGGCACACGTGTGTACGGACGGGAACAACATGTCAGCTGGCTGCTGCCATCACTCTGAAATAGCACCGTGTGCTTTATTAGCCAGCGAGGACAGGAAAATCACCTCAGCTCACTGTGGGAAATGACGAAATCTGCCGCCTGTGTGTGACAAAGCAAGAATGTAGAGCGGGTCTGTAAAAAGGAACAAAGACGCAAGCACGCTATAAGTAGGTCATGGGCACCAAAGTTACTGCTGTAGGGCGTATTTAAAGAGCCAATAGACAACCATATATACGCAAGGCTAGTCAAACCTGTGCTCAACAGCAATGCTGTGTCATTTTAGTTTGTAGTTTTAAAAACTGAAAGAAAACCACGGTGTTTTAAGAAAGTGGAATGTGTGTCAAGTTGCAGACTGTATCCTGTCTAAAGGCTTCATGTTACTTTCTTCATTTTATTGCAGTATTCCTTCACTCATAAGGGCGGAGCACCAAGTCATGCTTTGCTGTATTTGTATTGTACTCATTTGTTTTTCACCATATCAGTTAAGGATGCACTGAAATATCCATCTCTACCTATACTGATGTTATTTTGTGTATTTATTATCAGCTACATGCAACTAACCTGCACTTGTATGCTGACACGGCATAAAGCTGACAAAACATGCACAGAGTTGCAACTTACACCCGTGTGTTTCCTGAACTTGCTTAACAATGAAGTACATTAAACTGAACACAGAACTTCACTGTGCAATTCTTAAAAGCAGAAATGTGGCAAAGTCACCGTTAAGAAAGAGCTTTTTTTGTTTACCCTTTAGAAACAAAATGATTCAAAACAAAAGTATTTTTAATTGAAGGCATCAGTCAAGTCTTCACTATGAAACTTTAAAACTGAAAGAGTTTAGGATTGTGGGGATGCACGAGATGGAAAAGGAAAACAAAAACAAAACACGAGTGACTGTCACCTGGTACCTTGCAAGCTAATTACTGCTAATCTGGGAAGGCTAATGCTACGAAAACACTGCACTGTAAAACTTATCTTTCTTCAAAAACAAACATTCACGGCAGCATGCAGCAAGTCGGGAAGTCATTTTAAAACATAGCCAAAAAAGTTTACATGTGTGACAAAGCAGGACAAATTATGTCAGGGGACGCAAGTCAAGCAAAGCGGAATGAACAAAGTGGTTACATCATATTTTTATACAGTTATAGCAGCCATAACCCTGAATCGTGGGGCTATGCTCACGGCAACCACCGTAACTGATGTTGCGTGACTGTGTGCTTGTTGCTAACTCCTCATTAGCATAGTGGTAAGTACCCCCCCGTGTCATGCGGTAGACTGGGGTTTGATTCTCAGTTATTCTATCCCTGGAGATTTGGGTTATTTGGGCTATTAGGGTTAATGTTAGGGTTAGGAAGCCACATCACCACCATAATAATAACCCACCAACACGTACTTACAGTTACCATAACGACATCCACAGCCCAGAATGAAATGGAATCATGTGGGCACAATCAATAAAGGTGTAATCACGCTACTCAATGCTAATTCTGATCAATGAGGTGACCGTGTGTTTGCATGTAGCTTTTATTTTCAGGTTTTAGCACACTTAGGAATATCGCCACGTTAAATGAAATTCACCCAAGGGGAAAGCACAACACTGTAGCATTTCGATCCTTGGACTGAACTAAAATAAACTGTGTGGGTGTGTGTGTGTGGATGTGTGTGTGTGGCTCCCTAATATTTAAACGCAAGCCTCTGAAGAATTATGTCAGAAAGATTTACGGTAGTGACATAGCCACACAACATTTAATGGACAAACTGTCATTAATGTCAGAGAAGGAAAGAAAAATGACTAATGCTCATGGAGTTTTATGTTATTTCTGTTCTGCGGTGAGACGTTTGTGAACAGAGGTAACGTGGGGAATTTTTGTTGTTGTTCTTGCTTTTTTGTTTTTTTAAGTCCCAAATCTGACCAACATTTCTGGAAGTACTTCCAGTGTCAGAACAATACTCAAAACTCATCTCACCTGCCTAGCAACTTTGAAAATTTGGACAGTATTTCCATTTCTGGACCATGGCTTGGCAAACCTAGGACGTTTACACAATAGCACTCTGATATGGCACCGGTTACATTTAACAATAGTGCAAAATGTGTAAAACATTTCAATACCTCTTGTTCTTGTTGCCGTCTGCATTTTCGCCAATAATACCTAAGATAAAAACTTTCTGAAATGACTACTGATACAGTACTATATCTACCACAACCATATGGCATCCAATAACAAACCACCATGATTATCGGGAAATAAAGCGGGACATCGTGGCATCAAAGCTATACTGGAGGCAACTGACAAATTCCAAGCTCAAAACCCAGGGTTGAACATGAACCATGACATTGGGTAATTAAATAAAGAACAGATGTTGTCCTAATTCTCGAGGTCATTCGCCATGTCACTTCTGGCAAAGTGGCCAATCCAAAGGTGAAAATTCATACTTCCGCGTCTGGCCAATTGGCGAAAACACGCTCAAACTGTATGCTGTTCTACTGAAACCAGCTGTTGGCTTGCTTCTCTCAGCCATCTGATAGCTATCATAAGATTAGATAGAACTTTAATGATCCCCTGGGAAGACTCCCTCAGGGAAATAGAGCTTTGTATTGTATAGCAGCACACAGGGTAATAAGCACACAGAGTATCAAAAGAGAAAGTAAAAACAGTTTGCAAATATTCCATTGCCTGGAACGGTGAGATTTGTACACCAAGCTGACCTGAAATCAACTACTGTTACATTAAATTGACTTGAGTGACGAGTCTGACCCCTTTGAAAAGTGACCAAATTACATATATTTGTACCGAGTTCGGCTATGTTTTCACCGACAAAAACGGCCCCTAGAGGGCGGTGGGGTAATGCCTGACCTCGAGAATAGCAATTCATATTTTCTTACAGTAACCCATCAAGCAAAACGGTCAAAACGAGGCATGACTTCATTGACTGATTATCTTCCAAAGGGGGTAGAACCACAGCCTTAAAAAAAATTCAAGCACACATGCTGGAAATGTAAGTTTGTTTGATTAAAGCCATATGACACAAGCAGACGTCACATTCGTGGGATTTTAAAGTAACTCTTTTGAAACAAAGGCCACCGCATTAAACAGCAGCAAAATATTGACATCTGACGAATTATCAACGTTAACACACGAATGAGCAACTGACAGGCCTGTAAATCTTAACATCTGCTGTCACACAGCAGCCATCAAAGTGATCTGACACTGAACTTTCCACACGCACACGCTTCCAGCAGACAGCAGGAAGACCTGCCTGGATACGTACCATCGGTCTGACTGTCAAAGTGTCTCTTCTGAGTGAGCTGCTGTGAACAAATACTTTGCTTGAGAGTCCTGCTGTGGAAACGCTTTACTTATAAACGACAAAGTCACAGAGACACGCGTGTAAACACACGCGCACAAACACACACACCCATTCGAGGAAAACTTGTTGCTCCGCTGTGCTGCTCAGGCTCCGCCTCCTCTGCCACAAAGCAACGGGGAGAGCGGGCAGAAACCACGCCCCCTGCAGCTGAGGCGAGCTGGCAGAAACCACGCCCCCTGCAGCTGAGGCGAGCTGGCAGAAACCACGCCCCCTGCAGCTGAGGCGGGCTATGAGGAAACATGTTACACTTTGATAACAGACGAGATGGTCTACAGAAAAATGTTTACAAGAATTTTAGTGGCGTGCTGAGACAGAGGAGCAAGCCAGGATCATTATAAGGCAGCAGATTGGTTTCATTCCCTCTTGAAATATTCAATGTACAGCTTTCCAAATGAACCAATTGCTTCACTGATTCACTGTTTTTAAATGTTTCAAAATAAATTAAAAGAAAGGACCTGAATTTAAAAAACCTGAATTAAACCCTGAATTAAATAATTACTTTAGAAAAGAAAACAAGGAAAACTGTAAATTAAACAAGTGCTTCAGTGTTTCAAAATGGTCAAAACATGCAATGTGCCAAAAATGATTCACTATTTCAAAAGGGTCTGAAAACTGAACAACTGCTTTAAGATAAAGATTCTCCATTTAAACTCAGTATGTACTAATGTCAGTATGTACTGTACATCCATGACTATACATAATTACATTTTGGCATCCCTTCACTGGCTTCCTGTCCCTGTGAGATCAGATTTTATGGTTCTGCTACTAGTCTATAAAATTGTTCACGGACTGGCACCTCCCTACTTGGCTGACCTAACTAAACCCTACGTACCGGCCCGGGCTCTCCGTTCTCAGGGTGCAGGACTACTTTGTGTCCCTAGGGTGAATAAGAAGTCTGTGGGTCACAGAGCTTTCTCTTATCGTGCCTCTGTTCTGAGGAATGATCTCCCTGTATCAATAAAACAGTCAATTCTGTAGAGACTTTCAAGTCCAGACTTAAGATGCACTTATTTTCCCTTTCGTATGGCTAGCATACTGGCATAGTATGTTACTATGCTTTTTACTCTTTTAAATTCATTTTATTAGGAAACACAGCGGGCAGCGGCCTCAACTTTATCTAAAGTCTGGGTCTGTTCGTGAAGCTTAGGGCTCGTGGCCGCAATCGCCTTAGTATTTCTTCTGTTTTTCCTGTTGCTTAATGCTGACAAATTATACTGCATTTGTTGTCTTTCTGATGATGATTGTTTTTTTCTCTCTGTCCAAGGTGCGGCTCCATCCAAAAGTGGGAGTAGGTGTCTTCTTCTGTAATGGTCATAAAATAGACAGGATCTGTGGATTGATTCCAACCTGTGGCCTTTCTGTGTGGAGTTTGCATGTTCACCCCGTGTTTGCGTGGGTTCTCACAAGTGACTTTATTCAAGGCTGGTGCCCAATTACAGCTAGGGAGACTGGGACAACATACATGAACTGTCATGTCCAAAGACACATCTGGAATCAAACCCTTCTAAACACTCATACATCTATGATGGCAAAAATCGTGACACTCCCCCACTCTGCCAAAATTAATTCTTGTCTACGCCCCTGTAAGGCGGCAGCGGATTTGCTGAAGCAGTCTTGTTTGTCTTGGTGTGTGTGGCATGCACAGTTCTGCACAGTTCAGAGCTTAGAAAGAAAAGAAACGAGAGGGAGGAGGATCACATGCAGTTCAAACTACACCAGAACGTGTTTAAGCAAGGCAGAGGTATTCAGCATAAAAAGTAGGCCATTTAAAAAAAAAGATCTGATTCAACACAAGTTCAGACATGTTCTTTCTTGTCTTGAAAGCACAAGCAAAGACAAAGAACGGAAACAGTTTGCAGTCTGGAGCCAGAGATTAGAAAAACACAGAAAGCACCCACACTGCTCATTATCTGTCAGTTCTCAGTACCTGCTATGGTTAAACCAGTTTCAGACACTTGTGGAGCAGAAAAGCACCATGTGTGCAAATCAAAGCAAAAGTATGTAGGGCAAGGTTTAGTAGTGCAGCGCCCCCTTGTGTCGAGTAATATTCACAGCACTTGGAAGAAAATTGTGTGATGCAGTTTGCTGTCATTTACAATTTGGCACAACAGTTTCCTGTGAGATATATTGTTTATTTGCATAAACTCATTTTTTTAAATAATGCCTCAAGTAATTTTTTTAATAGAGGCTCAAGAAGGGGTGTGGCATGATGGAATGTTAACTCAGCATGTTTTCTTGAGAATTCCTCTGATCATATCATGTTTTTGAAAAAATACTTTGAAAAGGAGAGGGAGGCAAAGGACTTATCTGTTCCACTTGAACAGTAATTGGTTTGGCATCTCTGTATCAGAAGAATGTGCTCCTGCTTCGGAAACGAACACAATAAATCTCCACGAACAACTTTGCTGAGCCCGTCTAACATGCTGTTGTCTTCTTCTTCTTCACCGGTGTGGGCGTACGTAAAACATTCTCAAACTGGCTCCAAATGCCTGCCGATGTAACCCCTGGTATCAACTGTCTGTCCCAACTGCTCCTCACATAAATCAGGTTGTGAACAGACACAAATCCACACAGACTGAACCTGGGCTGGTGCAACTGTGAAGCAGATTACAGATTTTGTCGCCATTTAAATTTAACATTGAAAACCCCATTTAATATATATTTTACATTATATCTTAATCAAATGTGCCCCAATCGCTCTCATGTGGCACTCACTATCGCCTGACAAAGCTGGATCTGGATCTGATCAGGATTGTGGATTTTGTGGACATTTTAATTTAATATTGAAAAGCCCATTTGGTGTACATTTTGCATTATATCTCAATCAAAAGTGCCTCAGTCACTCTCATTTTTCTGTTATGGATTTACCAACACCACTAAAAAACTGCCAAAAAGCAATTACAAATTGTGCATAGCAAAGATAACCAATGTTCTGTGAAAATTAAATGAAAAAGAATTCAGAAACCGAAAAAGTAAAAAAAAAAACAAAACCTGACAACACCACAAAAAAATTTTGATTCAAGTGCATGAACTAAATACATGGTCCTGAAATTTGATCACGTCTAATTTAGCATATGAAAAGCCACTTCTAACAGGACTTTGACCTTGAAAATTTTGCAAAACTGAAAATTAGTTGGTGGAGGTTTGCGTTCAAGACTGTTTTGGAGGGACATTATGCAGATGGTGGATAAAGTCGTGCTTTGTAAAAGGTTACGTCTGTTGATAAACAGAACTTGACATGGACATGACATTTCACATGGACATGTTACAAGGCAGCATTTATATCCTGGAAGTGAAAAATTACACAACAATGTTATGCTGACTGTGCAGAAATAAACAAAATCAACAACAGCTGATGACAGAAATATTATGGACGTTGTGAAGAAAAAATGCAAAACACCTAGTTACATCACCAACAACCAGTTTAAAAGGTCATACCACAAGAAGCTACCCAGTCAACAGCAGTAAGAATGCAAAAGTAGAGATGAGTCTTAACTACTGTGGAACAGTTCCATAGAAAAGTGATGGGAAGTCCAAAGTGTTAAGCAAGACACAGTATCCCATACCATAGACTGCATATTTTATATATAAAATTAGTTATGTCAGATCAGGTCTAATATATATATTAGACCTGTTCAAAATGTCAAATGTTACAAAATCTTTTGGGCCACATGTTCTTGTTCAACTAATAAAATAAAAGATCTGTGCCAAATTTTATTGTAATTGGACATTGTTCCAAACAAAGCAACAATTTTCCCCAAACAAGCAATGTAGTAATCCAGTAATTCCAGTAATGTTCTCCTCTGGGTGACCAATCAACCACCACTTTTTGCGATTAAAAGCCATCACATGTACCTGTAAAAGAAAAATAATGGCATCAGAGTCTTCTCCTGTTAGGGTGACGTTGCCTTGCCAGCGGTGAGAGAGGAAAATGTGTCACTCTGGGGGGATCAATCTTATCTGATTGAGTTCAAATTTGGTCTGCACCTATAAAACCCTAAGTGGAACAAAAACAACGTGTGGCCCGAAGTCTCTCACAACTTTTATTTTTTCATTATATAACATGAACAGAGATTATATCTTCACATTGGCACATTAAGTGTCAAAATCGTAAAGCCATTAAATGCTTCATTCTGAATTGTCTGCTCCATTTGGTGACGCTACATCAGCTAATTCTAATCATCATATTTCTGAGCGTGCGGCGGCAACTTTAATGCATCACATTTTATGAAAAGACTCGATAAATTCCAGTGCTGTGCTGTCTGGCCCGGTGACGCATATGAAACATGAAATTAAGATGCAGTCTATATACGTATAATGGATTAATGGCTGATTCTGGGTAGAGGTGGGCGGATCGATCCTAATATCGATAATATCTATACCAACGCTGGTATTGATATTGAACGATCCTCGTGTAAAAAGATCGATACTCAAGCTTTTTTTCTCTCCCGCATGCACTGACTGCTGCGCACGCAGATTCATAAAAGTCTACTCTCAGTCTGTAAGAGCAGCGCTGCGCTGTGTCACACAACACAGAGCAGTGCACCCTTGTATAGTGGTTTGTCGGGCCTCTACCTCAGGAGATTTTGTTTTAAGTTGTGTTGAGTGATATTTTTTTTTAAACAAAAATGTTGATTGTGATAATAAAGTATTTTGTTGTCACGTACAATGTTTGGCAAAATTCTATCCTAGGTCTTTTGGATCCTTTGGATCTATGAAGCTTAAATATGAAAAAGTATTGGTATCGATATCGGCGATACTGGGCCTGTATTTACTTGGTATCGGATCAATACCAAAATTCCCGGTATCACCCACCTCTAATTCTGGGAGCAGAGCTGAAACAGGGGGAAAACATAGCCAATCAGAGTGTGTCTTTATATCATGTGACGCGTTTGAACAATGGGTGACGAGAAAATTCCGGAGCGAAGATAGGAGAAACACAAAATGTAAACAATCATCCTCTAAAACACTTTTTTCTTCAGATTAGCCTATTATGTTAAAGGACATTCCAGAGGAATCATCTGACATAGTTTAAAATTAAAAGAACAGACTCTACTTACATGAAAATAATGTGCAACTCATAAATTATCATGTGAAGGAAACCAGAAGAATCACCTGACAAAGTTTAGATAAATTTATAATAACTTTACCTAAATTCACCTTAATTACACAGTAAAATCATCAGTGTAACACTGTCAGTGTTAAATTAACAGTGGTGATTTTGCTGTGTATATTATGTTATGCTAATGGGGACTGTGATTAACGTCATAATGATAATAAGATAAGATAAAGTCAACTTTGTTTATCCCTAAGAAAATATTTTGCCCAAGTACAGAAACAGTAAACAATGAACAATGTTTTTTTTTTTGTTTGTTTTTTTTACAATAACAGTACAACAAATTTATGCAAAATGACTGGAAGACAAGATCTTCAACAATATTGCACATAACTCTGTGTGACCGTAGGACCTTTGTGGCCAGGAAAGCGGTGGGATCAAACCTGCTCACACTAAAGACCAGAACTCTACCAGGTCAGCCAAAGGGGAATTCCCCATTAGCCAAGCTAGCAGGAATGTCTTTTCAAACCGGACTTCATCTTGCTACATCTGAATAACTGAATAACTGTTCATCCTGCAGAAGGGGGAGGAATTATACAGTCTGATTGCCACAGGTAGGAAAGACCTCCTGTGATGTTCTGTGGTGCACCGTGGTGGTCTCAGTCTATGGCTGAAGGTGTTCTGACATGACATCAGTGTGGCATGCAGAGGGTGGGAGGTGTTGTTCAGGATGCTGAGCAGTTTCCTCAGCATCCTCGTCTCTGACACTTCCACCACAGACATCAACACAACCCCCAGGACAGAGCCAGGTCTCCTGATGAGCTTGTTGAGTCTGCTCGTTTCAGCTGCTTTCAGCTTTATCTTAACATTGAAAAATTTCTACAAGTGTTTTTCTGGTGGGAACTGAGGAGCACCCAAAGGTACCTCTCACTGTACAAAAATTAATGTGCTGAACTCCCATACAACTATTATCTTCATTTATTATTCATCACGGTTTGTATTAAAGCCCACAAGCTTATAGTTCTAATGCTCTGATTTATGGTGCGTTCAGGCACTCGCCACAGACTCTATAACTTTAGAATTGAGGGACAGCTGTTATGTCTTTTTATAACAGCAAATATAATGTATACCTTAGCCCCCACAACAGATAAAAGATTAACTCTTATACTTAAACTAGCACACTGCCTGTGGGGATCCATGGGCTCTAGAGTGGGTAGTGTTTATAAAACAGGTAGCTGACATTTTTCAAGGGTAGGAACAAATTATGCAGTTTCTAGAATGAGCTGGAATGGTGTGTAGGTCCAGAATGGTTTTAAAAACTTAGACCTCAACTTGTTTTTAGAGGTTGAACTCATCCCTTTTATTTCCTGTTAATTACATATTTTTTATGTTAATTTACAGTCTTAATGTATTTCTCAATTGTTTAGGTTCTTGTTATCCTATACACAGTACTATTATTATTATTTTCATCAGTATTATTATTATTTTATTTTATTTTGACTTCTATTTTGTCATGTTTACTGCACAGAATGTGTAGTATTATTTCAACTGAATGAAAACTTGTTACTATAATGATATTAATGATCTGAGTGATCTGAGTGGTCCACTGGGAACAGTGCTGGTTGTGGAGTCTGACAGCAGCAGGAAGTAAGGACGTGCAGTGTTTAGTGCAGTCAGGGTGTCACGCACCAGGTGGGAGGTGCTCTCCAGCAGGGATGACAGCTTCACCATCATCCTCCTTTCTCCCACCTCCTGCACTGAGTCCAGGGGACTTCCCAGGACAGAGCTGACCTTCCTAATCACTTTGTCAAGTCTCTTCCTCTCAGCACTTGTGATACTGCTGCTCCAGCAGACCACTCTGTAAAGCTGGTTTTACACTGTGCGAGTTTTGGCCCTTTTTGAGCCGATTTTTCACTCGTGCGAGAATTTTTTGGATCGCTCCGAGTTTCAGCTTAATCATGCGTCCTGCATGGTGTTGTATACATGGAGTAACGAGCTACGTTTAACCTCTCACAACCACCTCCTCATCAGCAATCGTATGGTCGGATGAAAATCAAACCTGTTTGATATTCTGGTCGGCTGTCTTGAGAGTATCGCGCTTTAACAGTTCTTCTTTATGTTCTCTAATGCCATATACCAATACAGTGCAGAGTAGCTACCTAAACTCTGTGAGATAGAGTATCTCGTCAATAGTTTTACATCCTCATTGAAGACAACTTTGGATGCTGTAGCTCCTCTGAAAAAGAGAGCTTTAAATCAGAAGTGCCTGACTCCGTGGTATAACTCACAAACTCGCAGCTTAAAGCAGATAACCCGTAAGTTGGAGAGGAAATGGCGTCTCACTAATTTAGAAGATCTTCACTTAGCCTGGAAAAAGAGTCTGTTGCTCTATAAAAAAAAAGCCCTCCATAAAGCTAGGACATCTTACTACTCATCACTAATTGAAGAAAATAAGAACAACCCCAGGTTTCTTTTCAGCACTGTAGCCAGGCTGACAAAGAGTCAGATGGATGACCTCTAATTTCCTGCTTTTAAACTCAGATAAAACTGAAGTTATTGTACTTGGCCCCACAAATCTTAGAAACATGGTGTCTAACCAGATCCTTACTCTGGATGGCATTACCCTGACCTCTAGTAATACTGTGAGAAATCGTGGAGTCATTTTTGATCAGGATATGTCATTCAAAGCGCATATTAAACAAATATGTAGGACTGCTTTTTTGCATTTACGCAATATCTCTAAAATCAGAAAGGTCTTGTCTCAGAGTGATGCTGAAAAACTAATTCATGCATTTATTTCCTCTAGGCTGGACTATTGTAATTCATTATTATCAGGTTGTCCTAAAAGTTCCCTAAAAAGCCTTCAGTTAATTCAAAATGCTGCAGCTAGAGTACTGACGGGGACTAGAAGGAGAGAGCATATCTCACACATATTGGCCTCTCTTCATTGGCTTCCTGTTAATTCTAGAATAGAATTTAAAATTCTTCTTCTTACTTATAAGGTTTTGAATAATCAGGTCCCATCTTATCTTAGGGACCTCATAGTACCATATCACCCCAATAGAGCGCTTCGCTCTCAGACTGCAGGCTTACTTGTAGTTCCTAGGGTTTGTAAGAGTAGAATGGGAGGCAGAGCCTTCAGCTTTCAGGCTCCTCTCCTGTGGAACCAGCTCCCAATTCAGATCAGGGAGACAGACACCCTCTCTACTTTTAAGATTAGGCTTAAAACTTTCCTTTTTGCTAAAGCTTATAGTTAGGGCTGGATCAGGTGACCCTGAACCATCCCTTAGTTATGCTGCTATAGACGTAGACTGCTGGGGGGTTCCCATGATGCACTGTTTCTTTCTCTTTTTGCTCTGTATGCACCACTCTGCATTTAATCATTAGTGATTGATCTCTGCTCCCCTCCACAGCATGTCTTTTTCCTGGTTCTCTCCCTCAGCCCCAACCAGTCCTAGCAGAAGACTGCCCCTCCCTGAGCCTGGTTCTGCTGGAGGTTTCTTCCTGTTAAAAGGGAGTTTTTCCTTCCCACTGTAGCCAAGTGCTTGCTCACAGGGGGTCGTTTTGACCGTTGGGGTTTTACATAATTATTGTATGGCCTTGCCTTACAATATAAAGCGCCTTGGGGCAACTGTTTGTTGTGATTTGGCGCTATATAAAAAAATTGATTGATTGATTGATTGAAATATGATCAATCTATCTTTATTAGTTGGCTATGTACCACAGGCTTTTAAGGTGGCAGTAATTAAACCATTACTTAAAAAGCCATCACTTGACCCAGCTATCTTAGCTAATTATAGGCCAATCTCCAACCTTCCTTTTCTCTCAAAAATTCTTGAAAGGGTAGTTGTAAAACAGCTAACTGATCATCTGCAGAGGAATGGTCTATTTGAAGAGTTTCAGTCAGGTTTTAGAATTCATCATAGTACAGAAACAGCATTAGTGAAGGTTACAAATGATCTTCTTATGGCCTCAGACAGTGGACTCATCTCTGTGCTTCTTCTGTTAGACCTCAGTGCTGCTTTTGATACTGTTGACCATAAAATTTTATTACAGAGATTAGAGCATGCCATAGGTATTAAAGGCACTGCGCTGCGGTGGTTTGAATCATATTTATCTAATAGATTACAATTTGTTCATGTAAATGGGGAATCTTCTTCACAGACTAAGGTTAATTATGGAGTTCCACAAGGTTCTGTGCTAGGACCAATTTTATTCACTTTATACATGCTTCCCTTAGGCAGTATTATTAGACGGCATTGCTTAAATTTTCATTGTTACGCAGATGATACCCAGCTTTATCTATCCATGAAGCCAGAGGACACACACCAATTAGCTAAACTGCAGGATTGTCTTACAGGCATAAAGACATGGATGACCTCTAATTTCCTGCTTTTAAACTCAGATAAAACTGAAGTTACTGTACTTGGCCCCACAAATCTTAGAAACATGGTGTTTAACCAGATCCTTACTCTGGATGGCATTACCCTGACCTCTAGTAATACTGTGAGAAATCTTGGAGTCATTTTTGATCAGGATATGTCATTCAAAGCGCATATTAAACAAATATGTAGGACTGCTTTTTTGCATTTATGCAATATCTCTAAAATTAGAAAGGTCTTGTCTCAGAGTGATGCTGAAAAACTAATTCATGCATTTATTTCCTCTAGGCTGGACTATTGTAATTCATTATTATCAGGTTGTCCTAAAAGTTCCCTGAAAAGCCTTCAGTTAATTCAAAATGCTGCAGCTAGAGTACTGACGGGGACTAGAAGGAGAGAGCATATCTCACCCATATTGGCCGTATGCACCACTCTGCATTTAATCATTAGTGATTGATCTCTGCTCCCCTCCACAGCATGTCTTTTTCCTGGTTCTCTCCCTCAGCCCCAACCAGTCCCAGCAGAAGACTGCCCCTCCCTGAGCCTGGTTCTGCTGGAGGTTTCTTCCTGTTAAAAGGGAGTTTTTCCTTCCCACTGTCGCCAAGTGCTTGCTCACAGGGGGTCGTTTTGACCGTTGGGGTTTTTACATAATTATTGTATGGCCTTGCCTTACACTATAAAGCGCCTTGGGGCAACTGTTTGTTGTGATTTGGCGCTATATAAATAAAATTGATTGAATTGATTGATTGATTGATTGATTAAAGCAGCGCTACAAGCATCTACTGTTGTGAAAGTGTCATGACACAGACCCACAACAGGCGGCGTTAATGAACGGACAATGGATAAGCCAAAAGTAACAATTTAATGTTGTGAATCGCACAACGACGTACAGACAATAACAATATGGTGGACTGTCAATCATACACCAGGTGACGTGTGGGCAGGCTCAACGATAGAAGATGCCTGGCGAGAGAAGAGCCGGATCCCCACACAGCTTCCACCACCAACGGAGCTGAAGAACATCGGAGCCGCCAAGCCCTGCGCCCCAGGTGGCCGCTGTCTTCAGCAGTCAGACCCGGTACTGCTGGCAGAAAACAGAGACAGTCCTGATGAGTGTGAGTTCGCACACTCAGTAATCCCACAGTCAGTGTTTAGTTAGGAGGGAGCACCTCCACCTCCAATCACACACTCGTGCAGCTCCTGTTTCACCACTTATCTGGTTTGGGGTGTGAGGCGAAGCCGTCGCAGATCACACCAAACGCCAATCCCACAGATAAGGACACACCAGGAAAACGGCTGCAAAGAAGTTCAGATTAATACTCAATGTTTTGAGTCAGCAGAGAAAGTTACCTGAATGGTAGCTGATTTCTCGGCGAGGAGGTGGAGTTGCAGTCCGGCCTTTATGGTGATGGTGATGAGATGAATGAGTGACAGCTGGTGCTGAGGATGAGTGACAGCTGTCACTCCCAGTGGCTCCGGCACCCTCTCGTGCTTGAAGCCCGCACTCCAAGTAGGGCGTCATCTGGTGGTGGTGGGCCAGCAGTACCTCCTCTTCAGCGGCCCACACAACATCTACGAGCCGATTTACCCCAACCTCTCGCACTGCGCACGTGCAAACACGAGAGAGAGCATAAACAGTGATCATCTCTTTGGGAGAGCAGCTTCTGTTTCTTTTTTCCCCCTTATTCTTCAACTCGTGTAAAGTCTTGTATTGTTTTTTTTTTGTTGTTGTTGTTAAAAATTTGATGTCTCCCATCGAGAGTTTTTGTAAAACTAAGATATTTAAATAAAGTTTGAAAAAAAAGAGAAAAGCTTCTGTTTGCATTTTGCTTCCGGAAACACAAGTCCGACGTGTGGTTTTTGAACATACAATGTGAGTAGTCAGATTGCATCAGAGCATTGGGCTGTATAGTGTAAGAACATAAATCATGCTTTTACACTGAGGTTTTGTCATACAGTTTGTGCTGGAGCTGAGTACAACGACTGAGAATATCGTACAGTGTCTGCCCAGCATAAAAAAATGGCTGATGCCACTACAGAGTCAAAGAATTTTAATGTATTTGCAATTATATTATGTACTTACATTGAACTTACTTGGTGGTGGCCAAGTGGTTAAAGCGCTTGGTTTCAGTGCAGAAGGTTCCGGGTTCAAATCCCACCCCTGCCACACTTCTCCATGTAATGTGGAGTTTGCGTCAGGATGGGCGTAAAACCTGTGCCAATTCAACATGCAGATCCACCTTAGATTTGCTGTGGCGACCCCGAGTGCAAACAAGGGAGCAGCCGAAGGGACTTACTTACATTGAACTTACTAAATAAAATCACACAGGCACACACGTGCATGCATACACCTACACAGATGCCACTTCACCTTTAATATAAAGATGATTTACCACCTCCTGCTGGAATGGGCTGTGAGTCCAGAATGTAATTATCAACATCCATTGTTCACTGTTGTCAGCTAATAACCCTAATGTCTCCAAAATATTAATCCTATCAACTGTTTTCACGACGTTCATCCTTGACCCAAAATACAAAGCTTCATTTGCAGCCACTCGTATTTGTTTTATTGTATGAAAAGGATTGTTATAAAAATGCATAATTTAGGTTTTTAATGACATAAGCTATGTTTTCTTTCTTATAATATTTGACCATATTAAATGTTTAGGCCTACTACAAAATATTTGATATAAAATATCTCATTCAAAATATTTTACTTCAGTTACACTTTACATTTTCCGCCTTTCAATGGTTCGATGTTCCCCAAAGATACAGCACCCCACATGTTGAGAATCACTACTGGAATTCAGCTAAAGTAGGAAATTTTACATTTGCACATCACAGTCAAGAGCTAAACTGTTAGGAAATCTTTGGACAATTCCATTTTTTCTCTTTGCATACTTAACAACTATTTTTCAAAATTAGTCACTATATACAGTATGATTAGATGATGAAGTTTGCTTGGTTGCTTACTTGTTCACACTTGTCAGCAATTTATAAAATCACTTGCTAATAATCACTTGATCGCTAAGCTGATGTGTCAGCGCCAGCATTCAGCCTGCTACTTGCCACACTTCACGTGTTTATGTGAAAGCTAAAACCAAAAGCCCCTCAGTCATTATCTCACATTGTATGTTCCAGTTGGCAGCTGAGCCGCCGTCACTTCCTCTCCTTACATATCAGGAAAAACAACGTTGTCACCGGCAGCTGCATCACGTCCAACATGTTACTGTAAACAGAGAGGAGACATGCAACCAGAGTTTGTTCCGAAGGTTAAGCGAGTTCCCTGGAAACTCTCCCACAAACCTTCATTTTAATGGCATGACAAAGGCCTGTGTGCAGAGTGTGGATCAACAAGCGAGCTAAAACCAACATGATAGTGAAGTGAAAAATCTGACTGCATGAGACTTTGGGAAATGGTGCAGCATGCCTGAAGGCCCCAGACCAATCATATTTAGGTGCACAGATTAGCTGTCAACAGGCACCAACGCCTTTTCGCTCATGTGCACAAATATGCCCTCATATGCAGCTAAATCCAGGCCAAAATTTTGCAATCTGAAAATAAAAAAAGATTGAAAAAATAAATTTTGAAACTGAAAATTTAAGTTTTGTAATCTGAAAATAAAAAAGATTGAAAAAAATACATTTTGAAACTAAAAATTCAATGTTTGTTCTTGAATTTTATAATCATTTAAAAAGTATAATTGAATGAATGAATGAATGAAAACTGTTTATTTCGAACATTTGATACAACAACAATTACAAGATAGATCAGAGAAGACAACAACAAAAAAGTTCCTACTGTGTACCCAACATATTTAAATTAAAATTAAATTTCCCCCTCAGACTGCAATCCCCTGATCTGTTAAAAAACATATTTTTAATATTTGCTGGAAGTAAATTGTTTATTGCTTTATACACGATTTGTACTGTTTGAAAATGAACCAAGTCTGTGAATTTTAAGAATTTGGACTGTAAAAATAGTGGATTTGTATGATCTCTATAGCCAGTATTATGAATAATTCTTATAGCTCTTTTCTGCATTACTGATAGTGATTGTGTTGTACCTTTATAAGTATTACCCCATACCTCTGCACAGTACTGTAAATATGGTAAAACCAGTGAGCAGTAAAGAATGCGGAGTGAGTTGTGGTCCAGAATGTTTCGCTTTGTTTAGAACTGAAATGCTTCTTGACAGTTTACTTTGTATATGTTTTATATGAGTCTTCCAGTTTATCTTATCATCTATTATCACCCCCAGAAACTTATTTTCATGTACCCTTTCAATATCTACCCCCTCGACTTGTAACTGAACCTGTATGTCTGTATTACAATAACCAAATAACATGTATTTTGTTTTACTTAAGTTTAATGATAATTTGTTTCTGTCAAACCATATTTTCAGTTTTACCATTTCTATACTGATCCTCCTCAGTAACTCCTGCAAATCCCCCCCTGAACAAAAAATGCTTGTGTCATCTGCAAATAATACTAATTTTAATATTTTGGAAACATTGACAATATCATTTATATAAATTAGAAAGAGTTTTGGACCCAATACTGACCCCTGTGGGACGCCACAAGCATTGTCCAAGCATGATGATGTATATTCCCCCAACTTCACAAACTGTTTTCTGTTACTTAAGTAGCTTCTCACCCAGTGCAACACCAACCCCCTAATCCCATACTGTTCAAGTTTATTGATTAATATGTCATGATTGATTGTATCAAAAGCCTTTTTAAGGTCTATAAATATTCCAACTGAATGTAATTTGTGGTCTATGGCGTTTGTAATCTCCTCAACTGATTCTATTAATGCAAGTGATGTTGAACTATGTGCTCTGAATCCATATTGACTATCAGTAAGTAATTTATGTTTATTTATGAATTTGTCTAATCTATTATTGAATAACTTTTCTAATAATTTGGAAAATTGTGGAAGCAAAGAAACAGGTCTATAATTTGTGAAGTGGTGTCTATCCCCAGTCTTATACAGCGGCACAACCTTAGCTATTTTCATTTGATTGGGAAATTTACCGGTTTGAAATGATAAGTTACAGATGTATGTTAATGGTTCTACAATCCATTCAATGACCTGTTTTACCACCACCATATCAATTTCATTTAAATCGGTAGATGTTTTATATTTACAATTATTCACAATGTCTATAATTTCTTTTATATCCACTGCTGTGAGGAACATTGAACAGGGATTTCTTTCTATGAGATTATTATCCCAATCCTCAGGTTGGGAATCGGGAATTTTTTCTGCCAAGCTTGGTCCAATATTTACAAAAAAATTATTAAAACCGTTGACTACCTCATCCTTATTTTCCTTCTTGACATTATTATCAATGAAATACTGAGGGTAACTCTGTTTTTTATTACCATTTTTGATAATGCTATTTAATATATCCCATATTCCTTTAATATTGTTTTTGTTATTATATAATATGTTACTATAATATTCCTTCCTACATACCCGTATAATATTAGTTAATCTATTTTTGTATTTCTTATATCTATTTTCTGCCTCTTTAGTCTTTAGTTTTATGAATTCTCTATACAGTGTATTTTTCTTATTACATGCATTTCGTAACCCTTTCGTCATCCATGGTCGAGCTTGGATTTTTTGTTTTCTGTAGTCTTGTTTAGTTGGACAATTTTTATCATATAATGATGTAAATATTTGTAAAAAAGTTTCATATGCACTATCAACATCACTTTCACTGTATACCTTTTCCCAGTTTTGCTCCTGTAAATCCTTCTTTAGTGTGTTCATGTTTTCCTCTGTCCGCACTCGCCTGTATTTTATTTTCTCCTCTGGCTGATTCCGCCGATGGTTTCTATTATAAACGATGAAAACTGGTAGATGATCACTAATGTCATTGATTAATAATCCACTCACAGTGTTATTCTCAATATCATTGCTGAATATATTATCAATTAAGGTAGCACTATGGGATGTAATTCTGCTTGGCCTGGTGATTTTTGATTATAAACTCATACTGTACATTATATTGATAAATTCATCTGTTATTTTATGCTTATTTTGATTGAGCAGATCAATATTTAAGTCACCACAAATGAACACAGTTTTTTGATTAGTTTTTGAGAACATTTTTCCCATACAGTCAGTGAATGTTTCAATACTAGATCCTGGTTCTCTATATATACAGCTGACTAATACATTTTTGCTTTTTTCTTCACATATTTCAATAGTTATACAAATTTTATTAAAATAAAAATAAGTGTAAGATATATATTTTTCAGTTTAAATAAATTTTTGATTCAGCTCTGTAATTATTTTGATCAAATAATTTATTTTCATTCATATTTCTTTTTTCACCTTCAGATCTGTTTTTCACTTTCAGATCTTATTTTTTCAGTTTCAAACTTTTGGCCCTGTTCTGGTGTGGGAGGGCGTGGCTTCAATTGAGAGGGGCGTGGAATTGTGAGTGACAGCAGAACAATCAGTCCTCACATGATGTTGCTTTCAGGAAACGTGGGTACTCTGATAGATAATGACTCTGCTCCCATCTCCATCGTGGATTACTATGCGGCTGACGCTTGAAAGAAAATAGAGAGAATGAAAGCTTATTACGAGGCTTTAAACCCTCGAGATAAAGCTGTTTATTGTGATAGATGTGTAGCAGTTGGTTCAGTGGATCCGTATGTTGTACCGGACAGTGAGTTTAATGACGATGTAACAAAGTGGCCGGCAGTTTCACAGCGTAAACTTAATATGACCAGAACCAACCGGACCGCCGATAAATCCAAAGCCACCCGGAAGAGCGGTCCGGCTACCAGCGGTGTGAAGGAGCCTCGCCATTACAGGCCCGGCACTGAGGCGCTGAGAGAGATCCACTGCTACCAGAAATCCACCGAGCTGCTGATCCGCAACCTGCCAACCAGGTCAGCCTCGCCGGCCTCCTGCAGAGCATCACTGCGGAGCTCTGAAAGCGGAGGTCGGTCTTGAAGTCCTGAGCGATTTCTCTCATCAGGCGCTGGAAGGGCAGCTTGTGGATCAGTAGCTCGGTGGATTTCTGGTAGCGGCGGAGTGCCACAGTGCCGGACTTTGTCAAGTAATTTTTTCAGTGCACACATGCAGTTACGCGAGGAACGTCATCTCAACGACGCACCTCATCTTGACACCGGTAGCAGAGCACTCTTCTGTGCGGCTTTGGATTTGGATTTACGGGCAGTCTGCTTGGTTGTGGCCGTATTAAAGCTTCTTCAGATCTGCTGAGCCAGGTCTCTCTGTGTGTCAGCTCATAACACTTCACTGCAGCCTGTAAAATGAGCGACCTGCCTCATTTTATCCGGCGATGCTTTGCTGCGTTAAAGGTCTTGTGTGGATTTGGGACACATCGTTTTTTTTAGGTATAGGTGTTAAACTTTACAATATGGCATATTTTCCAGTTTTTAGACATCAAAAATGACCAAGAGTGATCTAGAATTACTTGTAATAGACATCTTTAGCATCACTTTATTTACAGGTATCAAGACAATACAGTGGAGAGAAATTGTTAAGTCATTATCTATCAAAGTACCCACATTTCCTGAAGGCAACATCATGTGAGGACTGATTGCTCTCCTGTCACTCCTGTTTGTTTGTCTATATATGGTTATAATGTCAAATATGAACATAGGTAATAATGTCAAATATCTACATATGCAATAATGCAAATGTGTTGGAGTAGTAGTACCAATAATAATAATAATAATAATGTTTTTTTAAATATAACAAAAAGCTGTTAAATATGTATAATAGTTTTGAATGAATGTAAGTTATTACAATATATAATATAATAATATGTACTTTTGATCTAAAAATACATAGTTTTTTAGGTTGTTGCCTGCAACATACTGTATAAGAAAAATCTGTTTGTATTTAACTGTACTGAAACATGTTTTGACAATAATTTGATCACTGAGTGTTCATCCGTAACTGTTTTTGTGCAGTCATGTTTTGGGAAGTATACCAACAAAAAAGAAAGAAAGAAAAGAAAGAAATCAATTTTTTTGTTGTTTTAATTTTACAAATGAAATTCGAAATTTGAAAAATGACTAATTTCTTAAAAAAAATACAAAAACAATGTAAATAGCAATATTTAGGTAGATGTTTGTATTTTATTTTCCCAAAATAAAATAAAAAACAGCTGGAATACTCCCACAAACCTCCACTCAAGTGTCTCATGTAGGAGATCATCAAGACTGAGCAAACTGATAATGATTTAATGACCCACACCAAACTATGTGCAGATCAACCCAACAGTTCTGCTGGAAATATACAAAGGAAACAGATGACCCTTTCATTTCCTGACAATGATTAGTGTGCAATCACTCACTCATCTTCAACCGCTTATCTGGAATTAGGACGCAGGAGCAACAGTTCCAGCAGGGGACCACAAACTTCCCTTTCCTGGGCCACATTAACCACCTTTGTCTGGAGGATCCCGAGGTGTTCCCAGGGCAGTGTGGAGATATAATCTCTACACCTAGTCCTGGGTCTTCCTCGGGGTCTCCTCCCAGCTGGACGTGCCTGGAACATCTCCCTAGGGAGGCGCCCAGGGGGCATCCTTACCAGATGCCCAAACCACCTCAGTTGGCTCCTTTCAACATGGAGGAGCAGCAGCTCTACTCCAGGCTCCTCACAGATGACTGAGCTTCTCACCTTATCTCAAGTGTGCAATCATTTATTAATTTTACCAGTTGAGCAAGTTTCATTTATTTTTATTTTTCACAACCAACCTATGAATAGCGACCGTGTGGAAACTGAGGCTGCTGAATTTCACTCAGTTAAATATTAAACACAAGACCAAAAGCACAGAGACCATAGCCATGCCACACCCATATTTCAAAGCATTAGGCATGTATATGAGGTCTGTCCATAAAGTATCGTACCTTTTTATTTTATTTTTTTTTAAACTATATGGATTTGATTCATATGTTTTCACGTCAGACAAGCTTGAACCCTTGTGCACATGCGTGAGTTTTTCCACGCCTGTCGGTGACGTCATTTGCCTGTGAGCACGCCTTGTGCAAGGAGTGGTCCCGCCCCGTCGTCGGATTTTCATTGTCTGGAAATGGCGGAATGATCTGGGTTTTTTTTCCATCAGAATTTTTTCAGAAGCTGTTAGAGACTGGCACCTGGAAACCATTCGAAAAATTTATCTGTCTTTCGGTGAAAGTTTTACGGGCTTCACAGAGAATAAGGACTATTACTACAGCTTTAAGGATGGCCCACAATGGTGCTTGGCACGCCGCGCTCCAAGCCGCGACGACAGGCACGAACCACCGGATCATTTCTAAATGGATGGCTGTGTGGAGCTGGGACCATCGTGTGCACTTTCTCTGGTTATCACAAGAGCTGGACATCAACCATTTTCCGGCAGATTTCACTTTTAACAAGAGATTTTGTCGTGGAAAGCCGCGCGGAGGCTTTGTGCGTCATGACCGATTCGCTGTTCGAGCGAGACAAAGAACGCCTCCGTTTCGGCGTGTCAGAGGACAAGTTCGGACATGCCCAGCTCTCCACAATTTCTCTTATAACTCACTCAACTGGTAAGCATTGAAAGCCGAGATAGACATGTCCGAACTTGTCCTCTGGCACGCCGAAACGGAGGTGTTCCTTTGTCTCGCTTCCAAAGCGAATCGGTCGTGACGCGCGAAGCCTCCGCGCGGCTTTCCATGACAAAATCTCTTGTTAAAAGTGAAATCTGCCGGAAAATGGCTGATGTCCAGCTCTTGTGATAACCAGAGAAAGAGCACACGACGGTCTCGTATCCACAGAGCCATCCGTTTAGAAATGGTCCGGTGGCTTGTGCCGCGTCGTCGCAGCTCGGAGCGCGGTGCGCCGAGCGTCCTTAAAGGGGTCCTTAAAGCTGTACTAACAGACCTTATTCTCTGTGAAGCCCGTAAAATTTTCACCGAAAGCCAGATAAATTTTTCGAATGGTTTCCAGGTGCCAGTCTCTAACAGCTTCTGAAAAAATTCTGATGGAAAAAAACCCCAAATCATTCCGCCATTTCCAGACAATGAAAATCCGACGACGGGGCGGGACCACTCCTTCCACAAGACGTGCTCACAGGCGAATGACCGACAGTCACCTACAGGCGTGGAAAAACTCACGCATGCACACGAGGGTTCAAGCTTGTCTGACGTGAAAACATATGAATCAAATCCATATAGTTTTAAAAAAAAAAAAGGTACGATACTTTATGGACAGACCTCATACAGTGCACTGTATACATGCATACGGTACAGTGTATCCAGAAAGTATTCATGGTGTGTCACTTTTTCCATAATTTGTTATGTTACAGCCTGATTCCAAAATGGAGTAAATTCATTTTTTTCCCCTCAGAATTCTACTCACAACACCCCATAATGACAACATGAAAACCTTTTTTTTATTTTTGCAAATTTATTAGAAATAAAAAAAAACTAAGAAATCACATGTACATAAGTATTCATACCCTTTGCTCAATACTTTGTTGATGCACCTTTGGCAGCAATTACAGCCTCGACTTTTTAAATATGATGCCACCTATCTTTGGGCAGTTTTGCCCATTTCTCTTTACAGCACCTCTCAAAATCCGTCAGGTTGGATAGAGAGCGTCGGTGCACAGCCATTTTCAGATATCTCCAGAGATGTCCAGTCAGATTTAGCTCTGGACTCTGGCCGGATCACTCAAGGACATTCACAGAGTTGTCCTGAAGGCAAGATATCAAACAAGTCTTTGATATCTTTGCTGTGTGCTTAGGGTTATTGTCCTGCTGAAAAATGAACCATCACCCCAGCCTGAGGTCAATAGCGCTCTGGAGCAGGTTTTCATCCAGGATGTCTCTGTACATTGCTGCATTCATCCTTCCCTCAATCCTGACAAGTCTCCCAGTTCCTGCCACTGAAAAACATCCCCACAGCAGGATGCTGCCACCACCATGCTTCACTGTATGGATGGTGCCTGGTTTCCTCCAAACATGACACCTGGCATTCACACCAAAGAGTTCAATCTTTGTATACATCATACCAGAGAATTTTGTTTCTCATGGTCTGAGAGTCCTTCAGGTGCCTTTTGGCAAACTCCAGGTGGGCTGGCATGTGCCTTTTACTAAGGAGTGGCTTCCGTCTGGCCACTTTACCATATAGGCCTGATTGGTGGATTGCTGCAGAGATGGTTGTCCTTCTAGAAGGTTCTCTCTCCACAGAGGCTCTGACAGAGTTACCATCAGGTTCTTGGTCAACTCCTAAGACCCTTCTCCCACAATCACTCAATTTAGACAGTCAGCCAGCTCTAGAAAGAGTCCTGGTGGATCCAAACATCTTCCATTTGCAGATGATGGAATCACTGTGCTCACTGGAACCTTCAAAGCAGCAGAAATGTTTCTGTACCCTTCCCCAGATTTGTGCCTTGAGACAATCCTGTCTCTGAGGTCTACAGACAGTTCCTTTGACTTCATGCTTGGTTTGTGCTCTGACATTCACTGTCAACTGTGGGACCTTATATGTAGACAGGTCTGTGCCTTTCGAGATCATGTCCAATCAACTGAATTTACCCAGGTGGACTCCAATTAAGCTGTAGAAACATCTCAAGAATGATCAGTGGAAACAGGATGCACCTGAGCTCAATTTTGAGCTTCATGGCAAAGGCTGTAAATACATACGCACATACATCTGATTCCTTAGTTAGTTCTTAGTTTTTAGTTGTAGTTTCTTAGTTTGCAAAAAAACAAACAAACAAACAAAAAAAAAAACCCTTTCATATTGTCATTATGGGGTATTGTGTGTAGAACTTTGAGGAAAAAAATAATTTCATCCATTTTGGAATAAGGCTGTAGCATACTATAATGTCGAAAAAGTGAAGCACTGTGAATGCTTTCCCGATGCACTGTAGAAAATGTTACGTGTGATTTTTAAAGGGTCAAATTCCATATAATTAGACGTTTTCTTATAAATTAGCATGGGTCCAGAAATGTGGCCCTGTGCTAAGCCATTCAGCCATAATCACTGACTGACAGTAAGTTCTTTCAGCTTCTTCCTTTTCCACTTGGGGTTACCACAGCAGATCAGATATGGATCTGTATGTTGATTTTGCACAAAGCTTTAATCCAGATGCCTTTGCTGATGCAACACCACATTACACGGAGAACGGCCTTGAACCGGGAACATTCTGCTTTGGAAATAGGTGCACTAACCGCGTGGCCACCATGGTGTCACAGAGTGTTTGCCTATAGCTTTGTGAACCAGCTGCAGATAGCAGAGGAACATGGAGGACATACGTATGAACATATATCACATTTATGCCCCCAATGGTCCACATCCTGGATGTCACAGTAACTACCCACTGCACAGCAAAATCATGAGCCAGCCTCTCTGGGTAACACTTTACATTAAGATACTTGTAATAAGTGGATTTTTTTTAGCTGGTTAAGAGGTCTTTATTAGTCTGATATAATCGTATTAACAGCATCATGCATAACATGACTCCATAAGTGTTCGTGATAGCATCAGTAACATATTTATTGTTGGATTCTTAGGTATTACTTTCACTTTAGATCCAGTTGCTGTAAAAGTAACAGTTTTAAACATGTTAATAAGTGCATAGTTAACGTTTAATAAATGCATAATGAACTCTGCATCAAGTTCAATAGGTACATTCAAGACATAAATAAAAGTTAACCCATTCAAGTGAACCAATGAGAGGTCTAGTTGCTGTCGACCTAATTTATTCATGTCTCTGACCTGGATGACCGAGAATATTCATCAACAAACTCAGTGAATGACACTTTTATTAATGTTCTTAAGCCATCTATTAAACTCCTAACAGGTTTGTCATGAGTATATGAATGTTCAATTATTCCCTGTGCTGGTAACAATGTTGGGCTGGATAGCAAAACTGTAGGTGAGCGAGTGAATCAGGTCAGCTTGTGCAGACTGGGGGTCACCACAGCAGATCAGATATGGGTTCCCATGTTGATTTTGCACGTTTTATGCCAGATGCCCTTCCTGACGATTATTTTGATAAAAACAGACACGCAGGCTTGATCCAGGCACCATATTACAATGAGGGAAACAACAGGGAATGTAGTACAACTTATTTTATTATTTTTTCCAGGACTTTGACTGTTACAAAACTTAAAGATTAGCTCATGGCCATGTCAAACTGCCACCACTGTGTTTGATTTACTTGTTAAATATGACTACATTACACAATGTTTGGGGGGGGGGCAGATTCACAGAAGACAGGATTTATTTGATAACAAAATTGCTGTTTCCACTGTAATTTTTAAATGAGCTAAGATGTAATGTGCAGAGTATATGTGGTGGTAATCTGAGCATGACTGCTACAGGTTATTCCTGCCCTGGATTTACTTTCTTATGTATGATCAGCCGTCTTTCCCAGCTCCTTTGTTTCACTAAAAATTATATAAAATGTCAAGTGAGGCCGTTATGCCTTGTTGTGTGTACATCCCACAAAACAAAACTTAATTTCCTACATGCACTAAAACTTAAAAACTCAGGATCTACTGCATGGACAATGTAAACTTTATGGTGTAGGGTTTTTTGCGCCGTGCATGCACGGTACATGCATGTGCACTGCTTGTGTATGACTGTATGAATGAATGTTGTGAGATTATATTAACACTTATAGGGACTTGTTACAACATAATAACATTAATAAACCTCTTATAAGGACTTATAACGGCTTTATTATTAATTAACTAAAGCGTATTACAAGCATTACCGATTTCTACCACTGCTGGAACTTGTTCAAAATTTATGACTCTGTCTTTCAACCTGCAGTCACATAAAATCATCTGATCTTCATTTATGACTTAAGCTTTTCACCTGGGATGGTCAAAGTTCAGAAAAAGTGGCACAAAGGAGTATCACTCTTTAAAAGCAGCGAGTTGTTAATGTCAGATGTGAGGACTGACTGGTCCGGTATTATGTGCATGCGTGCACACAGGAAGCACACTGTGCATGCGCTAAGCGTGACAATATTATTATGATGTCATTCTCAAACTGTTCTGATTGTTATGTATCTGGAGTTTCCCAGCAGGTGGTTTTCTGTCTCTCCAAAACATAACAGCACCAGAAGACACTGAGAGCTCGGAAAGCAGATTCTGCTTATAGAAAAATAAAACATGCATCCCGTCTAACACCACAGTGCTGCTTTAACCTTTAACACACAAAGTAACTCACAGCAAATAAACACAGCCCTGATAAGTACTTCCACAATGATATCGTCTTTCTTGCAAGATATCAGTGGAAATCTCAGAAATGATAATCGCACCAACCCTACAATGAGACAAATTTTACAAATGAAGTTTGTGATTTGATAAATGATTAATTTCTTTAATGACCCAAAAAAATTTGAATAGCAATATTTAGACTTTTATATCGTATTTCCTGTAAAAAGAAAAGAAAAAAAAGCAATATCGCCTTTCCTGCAAGATATCAGTGTACATCTCATAAATGATAATCACCCCGATCCTACAATGTGACAACATTCAGCGGTTATGTGGATTAAAAACAACATGCAGGCTTATTCCAAAATACACGCCCTATTGTGTCTGTAGAGCTTTGTACACAAGAATGCGGCCTGAGTGAGACAAGAAGAGCAAAATCCCCGACAAGGAAAGTGTAAAACGTCAAGTAAAGTGTGCAAAGTTGTACACTTGAATGTGTGTTTGTGGTATCCGGTAGAAAATATGCGACGGACAGCACAGGCCTTGTCCCAGACACACACAGGCTCCCGGAGGTTAACCAGGAGCGTCACACATTCCAGGAGAGAGAGAGAGAGAGAGAGAGAGAGAGAGAGTTACTTTTGTTGTGTTTCCCTTAAAAGTCCTTGTCAAACATGTAGTGCAAACGAGTTTCCCTCCTACAAAACAGCACATGACTAATACACCCACCTGAATATTTACAGACTGACATACATGAAGAAAACATGAGGTTTAACTGCTCAGCACACAACACTGACACGTGCGCGCGCACGCACGCACACACACACACACACACACCTGGTCCTGCACCGCCCTGTGCTGAAGAGCGGGGTTGTCCCGTGGGCCTCGGATCCAGCCCAGTACCTGGCCCATGTTGACTGGATGTGCCTCCAAGAGTGTTAGTGTGTGTTTGTCTGCCTCTGCCGTGTCTGTCGGTTCGCACAACGCAGGAGAGGAGGGAAGGCGCAGGGAGAGAAGGCGTGGTCTGGGAGCACGGGGCTAAGTATGAAGAAGTCGGGGTGGAACCCTCTGGGGCTATAAAGGGAATCGAGCTGACAGGGAAGACGAAGGCACAAATCTGAGCGGCAGACCCTAATTTAGGTAGGCCACTGGCCCCAAACTGGACACAGCTGAAAACTTTTCTTTTTTTTTTTTTACAGTGCAACTCTTTGAAATTTTATCTAACATAAGAGCAGATTATCAACAGGCACACACGCACATTGTATCATGCATGAAGCTTGATCTCTCTCTCTCACACACACACACAAACACACACACATGCAAGCTTAAGTACACACCGCAATAAAACACTGCGTAACTACCTCGGCTGCCTAATTGCCTGTGAGAATACAGGGAGGGGCCCGTTTTTAGTTTTATATCACAGCAGTGTCAAGAAGACAAACTCCAAACACTCAATACTGATCCTGTAATAGCACAAACTCTGCAGGCTACAGCAGGCCGTGATATTGACTAAACTTCAGGTAATATTGATGGCATGATGAGGTCGTGACTGTCCGAGTCACTGAAACACCAGTATGACCAACATCAGTTCATTATGGTTTATTGCACCAAATCAGCTCAGGTTTCACAGACTGCGCTGTGTAAGCATACGCTTGAAACAAACTAGAAGGGCACTCAGAGTGCATACCTGTGTCAAAGATAAATGCCCCATCATGGAATGAGTCACACTGCACTGTTAAAAACCTGCAATACTGGAATCTCAGGAAAATGTATAATGCTACATACAGGTGAGTTTTGCCATTTTTCTGTCTAGATATTTGTTCTTACTCATATGTTACTTGATTCAAAAATATTGTCAAACCAATAGGGCAGCGCAGTCTCATTTGAACCTTGCATGATATCGAAGGATGTGACCAATTGTGGGGACCGTCAGTCCCGTTGGGCAACATATACACAGCATAACTTCATACGGGAAAATGGTGATCTGTTTTGTTTTTGGCTGCAATCACGAAGCAGTCGTGAAAAGTGCAGGTTTTTTTGGTTCCCAGTGGAGAAAGGAAGATGAGGCAAATGGGAGACATCGTGTCAGTAAGTGTTAGCCTACACAGCTAAACAGAGTAGCTATGTTGTCTTGCCTGCAAAACCGCCTCGACACGTTTGAGCTCCGGGTCATAAACAAACTGCAACACATGTCCACTTTCCCACCGCATTGTCACTTTGTCTTTGCATTTTCACTTTGTTTGCGTGTAATTGCTGTGCAATTTGCGTGTAATTGAAAATGCTGTGTTTTTAGAGTAGAGAAATGATGTCATATGCCTTGTATTTTACCCATTTAGCGCCCGCCCTCAAACAAGACTGCGGTGCCCAATTACACTTGTTCTGTTGGCAGATATTTTTTTCTTATTTTAAAGCTGGACAGTCTTTTGAATTTCACAAAAACAGACAAAATTTAGTGACTGAAATCCATGCATTACAACGTCAGTTTATTTTTGAAACGTGTCACAAAATTACAGCTCATTTTAATGACGAGAACATATTTACCCGGGGGGGGGATTTCATAATTAATACTTTGTTATCCTTTTAATGCTGTCTTCAGAAAGAACGGCATGTGCACATGCATGAGGTTTTGAAATTACCAGAAATATCCTTTGAACTTGTGTGATGCATGTATACAGGGCGTGCACGCTAACATCCTTAAGATGTCTTGTAAATTTCAATTTATTTCAATGTAATTTAAATTTATTTTCATTTATATAGTGCCAAATCACAACAGAGTTGCCTCAAAGCGCTTCACACAGGTAAGGTCTAACCTTACCAACCCCCAGAGCAACACTGGTAAGGAAAAACTCCCTCTGAGGAAGAAACCTCAAGCAGACCAGACTCAAAGGGGTGACCCTCTGCTTGGGCCATGCTACAAACATAAATTACAGAACAATTCACAGAACAATTCACGGAGGAATATACAAGAAATGCTATTGGGGCACAGGACAGGAGGATCGCCAACACAAATACAACTCCCATCTCTGGATGGAGCTGCACCTTAAACAGAGAGAGAAAAAAAAAAACAGAATCAGGCATCAGAAAGACAAAAAAATGATGTATAATTTGCCAGCATTAAACAACAGTAAAACAGAGAAATACTAAGGTGATCGCCGGCCACTAGCCCTAAACTTCACTAAAAGACCCAGAATTTAGGTAAAGTTGAGGCCGCGGCCCGCTCCAATTACTAATAAATGAATTAAAAGAGTTAAAAGCATAAAACAAAACTGTACCAGTATGCTAGCCATATGAAAGGGAAAATAAGTGCGTCTTAAGTCTGGAATTGAAAGTCTCCACAGAATCAGACTGTTTTACTGAAGCAGGGAGATCATTCCACAGAACAGGGGCACGATAAGAGAAAGCTCTGTGACCCGCAGACTTCTTATTCACCTTAGGGACACAAAGTAGTCCTGCACCCTGAGAACGTAAAGCCCGGGCCGGTATGTAAGGTTTAATTAGGTCAGCTAGGTAGGGAGGTGCCAGTCCATGAATAATTTTATAGGTTAGTAGCAGAACCTTAAAATCTGATCTCACTGGGACAGGAAGCCAGTGAATGGATGCCAAAATGGGTGTAATGTGGTCGAACTTTCTGCTCCGTGTAAAAAGTCTGGCTTCAGCATTTTGAACCAATTGGAGACCCCTAATGCTAGACTGCAGTAAACCAGAAAATAGAACATTGCAGTAGTCCAATCTAGAAGAGATAAATGCATGGATCAGGGTCTCGGCATCAGCCGTAGACAGGATGGGACGAATCTTCGCTATATTTCGCAGGTGGAAGAAAGCAGTCCTAGTAATATTTCTAATGTGGAGGCCAAAGGACAACGAAGGATCAAAAATTACCCCAAGGTTCCTCACTTTGTCAGTGTGATGTATGACACATGAGCCGAGGCTGAGTGTTAACTGGTCAAATTGATTCCGATGTCTCACTGGACCAAGAACCATCATTTCAGTCTTATCAGAGTTTTAAAGTAGGAAGTTTCTAGACATCCAACTTCTCACTGCTGCAAGGCAATCTTCTAAGGATTTTATGTGAATGAGAGTACCAGCAGTTATCGGCATGTATAACTGAGTATCATCTGCATAGCAGTGAAAGGTAATCCCAAAATGCCGCAATATGTGCCCAAGAGGTGCTATATAAAGGGAGAAAAGCAGGGGGCCTAAGACAGACCCCTGTGGAACCCCCAATTTCATGTCACTAAGGCTAGACTGTACTGTACAAAACACAATGAGAACGACTGGTCAAGTATGACGTCAGCCATGCAAGGGCACTCCCAGTAATCCCAAAATGATTTTCCAGCCTATCAAGTAGAATATTATGATCCACTGTATCAAATGCAGCACTGAGATCTAACTCAACAGAACCGTAGTGGTGTCCGAATCCATTGTAAGCAGAAGATCATTCACCACTTTAGTGAGAGCTGACTCTGTGGAATGATATTTTCTAAAAGCAGACTGCAGTGGCTCAAAGAGATTATTCTCAGTAAGATAGTCTATGAGCTGCCGTGACACCACTTTTTCCAGAATTTTAGAGAGAAATGAGAGATTTGATATCGGCCGATAGTTTGTCAATACACTAGGGTCAAGATTAGGTTTCTTAAGTAATGGTTTAATCACTGCAGATTTGAAACATTTAGGAACAGATCCAGAAGTTAAAGAAAGATTAATCATTTCCAGCACAGTCGGCCCAAGAGTGGGCCACAGGTCCTTAAACAGTTTTGTTGGTATAGGATCAAATAAACAGGCTGCTTTTTGTTGACATTACGAGTTTTGTCAGCATGCCTAGTGAGATACTGTCAAATTCTGTAAATCTAGGTAATACCTCAGTAGTAGCGCCCACATCAATAGCAGGGTGTAGTGGCTGGATTAAGGCATGCTGGGAAATGTTTAACCTGATGTCTTCTATTTTCTTCTCAAAGTAATCCAGGAAATCTTGTGCTGTAAAAGGAGAGCGAACTACAGGTGATTGTCCATGCGAAAGTGTTGCCACTGTGTCGAACAAGAACTTTGAGTTATGCTTGTTTTTGTTGATCAAATCAGAGTAGTAAGTCCGCTTTGTAGCCAATAATGCATGCTTATAGTCTAAGATCGCATCACGCCACGCAAGGTGAAATACTTCTAATTTTGAACGGCGCCATTTCCGTTCTAGACCTCTTGCTTTATGCTTGAGGTCACGCAGATAATCACTGAAACAAGGTGACTGTGATTTGGGGGAGCGCAGTTTTAACACAGGTGGTGCAATCATGTCGAGTGTAGTTTTGAGCACTGAGTTTAAACTATCCACAAGTCTGTCTACTAACAGGGTATTTGTCAAATGTGAAGCTAAGACATCAGGCAGTCTAGCTTCGAGTTCAGTCTTAGTTGAGAAGTTGATGCATCGCCGTAATGATATATAAGGTTGTTGTTCCACTAAACATGGCAGCGAAACTGTAAACTTAATAAGTGAGTGATCAGACACCACTAATGTAAGAGGCATGATGTCAATATTCGTGACAGCAATACCACGTGTGAGAACCAGATCCAGGGTATTTCCACTAATGTGCATCGAATCCCGAATGCATTGCCGAAATCCTAATGCATCCACAATTTCCATAAATGATTTGCAGAGGGGATCAGAAGGCTTATTTATATGAATGTTAAAGTCACCAATGATCAGAATGTTATCTACACTAGTTGACAAGTTAGAGATGAACGCACCAAATTCATCTAAGAATTCAGAAATATGGGCTAGGTTGCCTATATACAGTGACAAAGTAATACGACTGATTTTTATTCTTCTGACCTTGGCAATGTGTAATATCCTGAGCAGAGTGGAGAATCAGATGCTCAAACGAGTGATATTTGTAACCCCCAACAGCTAATAAGCTAAACCTAGATTTATAAATAAGAGCAACACCCCCGCCTTGCTTCACATCACGAGGGACGTGACTAAATGTATATGCTGGTCGGCAGGCCTCATTTAAGGGGAGGACAGCTGTAGCTTTAAGCCAGGTTTCACATAGCCCAATCATATCTAAGTGATGATCAATAATTAGATCATTGATCAACAATGATTTTGAGGACAGTGATCTTATGTTAATGAGACCCAGTCTAAGGACCTCAGTGGGGTTGACAGTTGAACTGTTTGGATTTAGGGGTGGTTCCAGAGTAGCATATACAACCCCTGGCAAAAATTATGGAATCACCGGCCTCGGAGGATGTTCATTCAGTTGTTTAATTTTGTAGAAAAAAAGCAGATCACAGACATGACACAAAACTAAAGTCATTTCAAATGGCAACTTTCTGGCTTTAAGAAACACTATAAGAAATCAAGAAAAAAAGATTGTGGCAGTCAGTAACGGTTACTTTTTTAGACCAAGCAGAGGAAAAAAATATGGAATCACTCAATTCTGAGGAAAAAATTATGGAATCACCCTGTAAATTTTCATCCCCAAAACTAACACCTGCATCATATCAGATCTGCTCGTTAGTCTGCATCTAAAAAGGAGTGAACACACCTTGGAGAGCTGTTGCACCAAGTGGACTGACATGAATCATGGCTCCAACACGAGAGATGTCAATTGAAACAAAGGAGAGGATTATCAAACTCTTAAAAGAGAGTAAATCATCACGCAATGTTGCAAAAGATGTTGGTTGTTCACAGTCAGCTGTGTCTAAACTCTGGACCAAATACAAACAACATGGGAAGGTTGTTAAAGGCAAACATACTGGTAGACCAAGGAAGACATCAAAGTGTCAAGACAGAAAACTTAAAGCAATATGTCTCAAAAATCGAAAAATGTACAACAAAACAAATGAACGAATGGAGGAAACTGGAGTCAACGTCTGTGACCGAACTGTAAGAAACCGCCTAAAGGAAATGTGATTTACATACAGAAAAGCTAAACGAAAGGCATCATTAACACCTAAACAGAAAAAAAAACAAGGTTACAATGGGCTAAGGAAAAGCAATTGTGGACTGTGGATGACTGGATGAAAGTCATATTCAGTGATGAATCTCGAATCTGCATTGGGCAAGGTGATGATGCTGGAACTTTTGTTTGGTGCCGTTTATAAATGAGATTTATAAAGATGACTGCCTGAAGAGAACATGAAAATTTCCACAGTCATTGATGATATGGGGCTGCATGTCAGGTAAAGGCACTGGGGAGATGGCTGTCATTACATCATCAATAAATGCACAAGTTTATGTTGATATTTTGGACAATTGAAAGGATGTTTGGGGATGATGAAATCATTTTTCAAGATGATAATGCATCTTGCCATAGAGCAAAAACTGCAAAAACATTCCTTGCAAAAAGACACATAGGGTCAATGTCATGGCATAGGGTCAATGTCAATGAGCAGATCTGATTTGATGCAGGTGTTAGTTTTGGGGATGAAAATTTACAGGGTGATTCCATAATTTTTTCCTCAGAATTGAGTGATTCCATATTTTTTTCCTCTGCTTGGTCTAAAAAAGTAACCGTTACTGACTGCCACAATCTTTTTTTCTTGATTTCTTATAGTGTTTCTTAAAGCCAGAAAGTTGCCATTTGAAATGACTTTAGTTTTGTGTCATGTCTGTCATCTGCTTTTTTTCTACAAAATTAAACAACTGAATGAACATCCTCTGAGGCCGGTGATTCCATAATTTTGCCAGGGGTTGTATAAGATGCCTAGAAGTAGGTTTAGGTTTAAGACATTCCACGCGCGTTGTAGGTAGTAGACACGAAATTGTTGCTATTGCTGGAACAACCACTGGGCCATCCTCAATTTCAACATCATCCAATATAGTAATGGGTATTAAGTTTGGAAAGCATATCCCTCTATGAACATCAACTGAACGTTCATAGAATGTTCATTTACTGTTCAGCAAGTTTGCGAACGTTCATATAATGTTTGTGATGTTTGTCTAATGTTTCCATGTTTGCATGGAAGCAAACATTAGACAAACATGTAAGGAAACATTTGCAAAAATCAAATGTTCATAGAATGTATGCTTAATGTTCAACATTCACATAATGTTCATGTTGTATGTGTAAAGCTTGCCTCTAAATAAAAGTGTGTATGTGTGTGTGTGTGTGTGTATATATATATATATATATATGTATGTATGTGTGTGTGTGTGTGTGTGTGTATAAAATTTCACATTATAGGAAAACATTAAATATAATTTACGGCATACAGAAAGTTAATGTTGGACTCCATTTAAATTATGTGTGCAAACATAGGTAGAATGAACAATAGGAAATAATTTAAGCACTCTACCATGGTAACCAAGAATTTGTCGATTTATGATTTATTCAGGCCTACTGAATATACTGTATAATTTCAAGATTACTGTAATAAACTGACAGAGCTAATTCCGAAACATGTCTTGGTGCAACTTGCATAAACATACACTCTGTTAATTGGAATATTCATTTTTGCAAAATAATTTACATCACTACAGACTGTGATTGTCAGCTACCAAAATATGTTTTTTTTATGGAAACAGATTGCAATGGCATATTATCCAGAAGTCCCACAGACCTGAGTTACATACATTTTGCCAAATTTAAAAAAAAGCCTATCTTTAGCATTTTTGAAAATAAGGAAAAATACATTAAAGTTATTAAAAATTGATTTACAAAATAATGTTTTCAACATGCATGAGCAGGAAGCATTGACATTTAAATAAAACAGCTCACAGACAAATAATATTTTTTACTGGTCACTTCACAACTTTCAGTTCAAACATGTTTTTAAACAAACATGCTGAACATGAGATGAATATAGCAGTCACACACGTTACAGTGGCAGAAATCAACTAGATTTCACATTTCCAGAATGAACATTTGTCAAGGGTTTAGTGTTTCACTCAGGCCTCATTTGAGGATGACTTCATGTCACAGTCGAACAGTGTTTGGTGGGAACTGTTACCACATAATTGTTACAACATATTTCTTGCTTTGTGATTCCTTTAATATCAGCTGCTTAATTCATGTTTGCAGTGAGGCATGATATTATAATTATCCAGAGTAAAACATGTACATTGTACACAATATAATTGTAACACCTGGATACAATCATTTCTGTATGTAAAATGCAACATACTCATTCTGGTAAAAAAAAATAAATAAAAAAGCATCAGTGATCATTGTGTATAATTTCCTGTAATCACATTATACATTCAAGTATTGCCAATTACGTTAACAAATTTCTAGCATAAGTGTTTGGTTCCTTCGTGGTTAAAGGTAAAGGCAGAGCAGGTTTATCAGCTCAGAGAAATGCTGTCTCACAAAACTACTGTAATAATTGGGTCAAAATGTCTGAAACACTATAGTGCTTTATTTTAAAACATGTTTGACCAACATTATCAGAGGATACAATTCAAATGAATTCATTTTATTTAAAGTAGTTTGTGTACATAGATCTATTTACTATTACATTATTTTGTTAACAATATGCTTGCTGCTTCACAGTTGCTTGCAGTGCTGCTCACGAACCAGTTGGTGGCAGTAGTGCACCGAGTTGGGTTAAAATCCGCTGTTTAACAGAGCAGAAGAATAAGACTTAGCTGAATTGCAGCACTCAACTCCGTTCTGTTTTAGCAAATAGAAGTTTGTTTCACAAGTTAATTTGCTTGTTCAGTCTCTATACTGTGATTAAGAGACCACTGAGAGCAGAAGAGGAGACTAACGCTGGACGCTCGTCGACTGGGATTCCTCACAAAGAACCACCACATAGCTACCCATAGGGTAGCAGCTAGCTTCAAATGGCTGGGCCTTTGTGCTGTGATATTGACGCTGTGACTATCAAAAGAAGGTAACGGAACCTGATGTGAGCACAAATTTGTTTTAGCCAGAAATAACAAAAATGCTTGAAGCTTGATTATGCCAGGCATGGATTAATGGGAACCAAACCCACACATTTTTGACTAGCATGGAGCTAACGTTAGCCACAGGGAGGCACAGGCCTAATTAATATTTTGACTAAAATATATACTCTCTTTTATTAGGTGTTGACGCATTTGAAGTTTAAGTAATGTCAGTGCCCAGAAAGAGACTTTATGAAGATAAGCTTGTGATATTATTTTTGGATTATTGCTTGTTTTCCCCCCCCCCCAACAGCAACTATGCCGGCTACCATAAGAGTTGTTGAATCAGTGAATCCTCCATCTGATCAGTGGGTTCAGTGTGTGCCTGCAGTTGATTCACATCAGCCCGATTATCCTGAGGTTTGTACTGTAATGGTTAAATACGATTGTATAGTGTCTTGTGCCAGTAGATTCTAAAATTCATGTTCAGCAAGCAAAATATTCAAACATTTCTGGCAAGAAATACTGGGATATAATTTGAAAATAGAGTAAAGTCTGTCAGTAATGAAGTTGTATATGCTAACTTTCCTTCCTTAAAGAAATAATTTACAGGCCCTGTTACTCAATAAACATTATTTATTGCTGATATAAAGTTTCAGAATTTCTTATATAAAAAATTCTGTGTCCCTTGCATAATGTTTCATTTGCATAGTGTGTGCATACTGTCTATGGTACCATACACTTGAAACATAAGGACTTCTGTGCTGTACTACTGAGGTTTACCACCTTATCTGGGGTGTAAAAACTGACCTGTGCCTACAAAAAAATTAATTTTTGGAGATTGTTTTGGAATAGACCTGAGTAAGCACCAGAATGCATTTGAGATTTCACATTTTTCTGGAGGACAACCACCAGACCCCGCCAGGGCCTTTTCGAGATCTTTCAAGTTTTTTTTTTTTTTTTTTCCATAGCTCACTTTCATCACTCAGTTCATTCACAGATTTGTCCATGCTCATGATGAAAGGTCAACAGCATTGGCTTAATCATTTGTGAAGCATAGGATTTAATAAAAAAGTGGGAACTTCTGTATTAAGGTTGTAACATGTGGATCTATATACATTTTGTGTTCCAGGAGAAGCAGAATGACATTCACAGTATCGAACAGCTGAATGACAAAGTTGATGCACTACATCCTTGGATCATCCCTGAAAGTGTCGGTTCCCAGACATACCAGGAGAGAGAACAATGTGGACGCTGCTGACACGATTATCCGAAGGTTGGCCAGCTAAACCAGAAGTGTGTGCTTGAGCCAATTACAAGCAGTGCCTGGAAGTAATGGGCCTTCCAGTAAAGTCACTCAAAGAAGTGAGTTAATGTGTTTTCTGTTTGTTAGATCCTCTTCACTTCAATAAAGTTTTGCCTTTTTTTTTTTTTTTTTTTTTTTTTTACAGTGTATTACGAGGTCTATTAGAAAAGTATCCGACCTTATTATTTTTTTCAAAAACCATATGGATTTGAATCACGTGTGATTACATCAGACATGCTTGAACCCTCATGGGCATGCAAGAGTTTTTTCACGCCTGTCGGTTACGTCATTCGCCTGTGGGCAGTCTTTGAGTGAGGAGTTGCCCACCCTCTCGTCGATTTTTTTCATTGTTTAGGAATGGCTCAGAGACTGCTGCTTTGTTTGATCAAATTTGTTTCAAAACTGTAAGGCACAACTGAGTGGACACCATTCGATAAATTCAGCTGGTTTTCGATAAAAATTTTAACGGCTGATGAGAGATTTTGGTCTGGTAGTGTTGCCGTAAGGACAGCCCACGGTGCCTGACGGCGATCTGCGCTTCGAGGCGGCAGCGTCTTGCCATTTCAAGTTGAAAGCTTCCACATTTCAGGCTCTGTTGGCCCAGTAAGTCGTCAGAGAACAGAGAACTTTCAGAAGAAGTTGGCATGAGGAGTTTATTCGGACATTCCATTGTTAACGGACATTTTGTAATGAAAGAACGTGTGGGCAGAGTCGCATGTCGGGCCGGACCCGACCGCGGGGGGTCAGGACAGGAAAAACACCTCCATTGGAAACCTTAACGGGCAAGTTGGAACATGCCCAAGCTGTTAAACAATTTCTCAGTTACTCAGTTGTTGAAAGCCATCAAAAGCCGCCTGAATTTGCGCGCACGTCTTTCATTAAAAAATGTCCTTAAACAGTGGAATGTCCGCATAAAGTCCTCATGCTGGCCTCTTCTGAATCTTCTCTGTTCTCTCACGACATCCTGGGTGAATTAAGCCTTAAATTAGGATGTTTTCAGGTCGAAACAGGCCGATGACGGCGCCTGGAAGCGCTGCGCGACGTCCCGCTCCGTGGGAAGTTCTTACACCGACAGAAACACCCCATAATCTCTCATCAGCCGTTAAAGTTTTCACCAATAACCAGCTTAATTTCTCGAATAGTGTCCACTCGGATATTCCTCACAGGTCCAGAAAAAATTTTGATAAAGCAACGTGCGCCGTCTCGAGCAGCGTGTGAAACAAAGGAATTCAGCCGAGAGGGCGGGACCACATCTCACTCAAGGCCTGCCCACAGGGAAATGACGTCACCGACATGCGTGAAAAAACTCACGCATGCGCACGAGGGTTCAAGCATGATTGGTGTAATCGCACGTCATTCAAATCCATATAGTAAAAAAAAAAAATGTTGGTTTATTATCTAATAGACCTCGTATAAACATGCTGTATTTATGGAAACTAGTAACTAAAGGGCCTTTCACATTGCATGCTTTATACGCGTCAGGCAACAACTCCCAATGTGTCGTCAGTCATGTTGTGTCAACGCCTCCCTACGCCCTGACGTGACGCATGCAGCAGGGGGGTGGAGATTTTCACTCTGATTTTTTTTTTTTTCCAGAGGAAAGCTGAATGATCGCCATGTTGTGTATGTGTCGATGAACCAAGAAAAAGCTTTAATATAGCAATTTGATTTCACAATCAAATTAATTTTTGGCTTAAACATTTGCAAAGATTTTTCTTCAGAAAACTGCTCTGTATAAATGAGCAGTCCTGTGACACGTTTCTGTTGTGTAGAGATCAGTGGTTTCTGCCACCAGTCTTCCATGTTTGGACCCAACACATTTCTATTGGACAGTGCGAAGCTTTGTCACAGTTCAGAGCGCCAAAAGTTGGATTGGGTTGAACTTTGAACGTCATTCTGTTGACAAGCAGGAATGCGCACACTCCTGGTAGAAGCATCTGTTTAGCTCAGCTTTTGACGCGACACTTCTAACGCCTGTAAAAAGCTACGTGTTTCATTGAAAATAATGCTTTTTAGACCGATTTGTGATGCCTCTGACACTTCCAAGCATGCAGTGTGAAAGGCCCTTTACACAAATAGCGTTGGGTACAGAGGATTAATCATTTTTGTCTGATCTGGTTTCACCTTTGTGGTATACCTCGCTGATAACTAACCTGAGAAAAATTCTGCAAGCAAATAAACAGCTTGTTAAAAATACAGGGCCTGTCCAGTAAGGAGTTGAGTTGAATACCAGTTATGACCATGCTGCTCAAATTATACAGTATCTGAACAGGAAAGTATATATAATTGCTTATGACTAACAATGGAAATGTTCAACTTGCAGCTCAAGAGTGCTAATGACAGACTTGATGGCGAGGACAAGTGAACCAGGTACCAGAGGAATGCCCTAATCAGTGCCTTGACTCCATACACCCCTGGAATGGAACAAGGGAAGAATACGGTAACAAGCATTGGCAGGGGCTGCTTGTACGCTACGGCTCCTGTTTATCTTTGGCAGTGCTTCAGCAGTCAGGGCAAGTCAGGAACCGTCAAAGGCAGCCTTGCCAGGGACGTGTCACAAATTTAGTTGTTATGGAGGCTGCAATAAATATCACAATCATCATTTCTACAATTGTGCCATAATCCGAAGATGTCCTATCCAAGCAGAAGTATAGACAGGACCATCCTGAACTTCTTCCTGACCCAGATTACAGGTTTGAGAAACTAACAATCTTGCAAATCTGTCTTTTTTTGGGGGGGGTGACACCCAGTCACAGTCCGCTACAAAACAGATTAATTTCTGTGTAAATCTAACATGTCTATCATATATTATGTAAAAGCTACTGAAAAACACTTCGAAAACGGAAAACGCTGTTTTCACAACCTGATAACACAAGACATCTCGCAGACATCAGTGTGCACACACATCCTGCAGTCTGCAGTCGATGGTAACTTCCACATTTTTCAGAAGCTCATGCATGTGCAAACGCATGATCTCCTTTGGATGCCATTAAAATGTCATTGAGTTTATCATACAACACCAGTATAAACATACAGAGGCAAATATATTAGAGATAGACAGATAACACAATAAAGGGCATATATATATATATATATATACACACTTTGCACTGGGATACCAATTAAGTAATTATTAAGAAGACAATCCTCATACGGCTGAGGGTATTTTAACATTGTGTTTATATTTCATAATATCAAAGCTTATGAGCAGATTAGCAGCAGCATTTAATTTGCCTTGTACATGGAATATTTTTGATAAAATTTTATTTTACTTCCGGAGAAACTTTTTCTCTGGTGATCAAACATTAATTTAAATTAATAATTTTTTATTATTTTTGTATATTTTTTTTATCATGAATTTCCTCAGGAAATTTTATTGTAATGTGTTTAAAATTTGTGTTCAATTATATTGACGTATCTGACTGTCATACTTCTATGTGATTAAAAACTTAGTGTTTTGTCATGTGAATTTCCTCAGGAAATTTATTGATTGTAATGTTTGTGTTAAACTGTTCAGTTTCGCTCTTAAAAATGTGTGTTCAGCAAGTTGCATTGTCGTATCTGAATGTCATACTGTCTTCAAATCTGTGATTAAAAACTATATTAATATTTTTTCATAGGAATTTTCTCAGGGAATTTATTGAGAGTAATGTTTGTTTTAAAACTGTCCACAGTTTTGCTCTTAAATATAAAGTATTATTAACTGTATGTAGATGTAAGCTGAATTTATTTTTACTCCTAAAATGTGTAGTTGGTTGAAGATCAATCTAATTTTTTTTTAGGTTTCATTATTATTTCTCGAAGATTATTGTTTGTCTGAACATCTTTTGGAGTAGTGTCGGTGGTATGCCATGTAAGAAATTTTTCATTTTATGTGCTTTATTTTTGAGCATGACATTTAATTCTGTAAAGATGAATTCCATCATTAAATCTGTAAGTGATTTTAAAAGTTTCTGCATTATTGATTTTATATGTGAATTCCATAAATACATTGCAAGTTACTATTTGAATAAAACCTGTTGAATTTTAAAACATTTATAAAGTTTGTTTTACATCATTTTTAGTTCTCAATAGGAAAAATCACAAAATTGTAGATATATTGAGCAGGAACATTGCACGAACATCATATGAACAAAGAATGAGGACAGGTAATGTTAGCATTCGAACAAACATGACCTGTCCTCATTCTTTGTTCATATGATGTTCATGCCATGTTTGCAAATGTTCAATGAACATTCAAAGAATGTTCAGTTTCCGGGTGGGTAGCCAAGCAAACATGAGCTAACCAATAATGGATAAGCTAACCACTCCTAAGGGTCACACAGATGCAAATAAAAGAATTAATATTCATGACCTCTAATTTCCTGCTTTTAAACTTAGATAAAACTGAAGTTATTGTACTTGGCCCCACAAATCTTAGAAACGTGTCTAACCAGATCCTTACTCTGGATGGCATTACCCTGACCTCTAGTAATACTGTGAGAAATCTTGGCGTCATTTTTGATCAGGATATGTCATTCAAAGCGCATATTAAACAAATATGTAAGACTGCTTTTTTGCATTTACGCAATATCTCTAAAATTAGAAAGGTCTTGTCTCAGAGTGATGCTGAAAAACTAATTCATGCATTTATTTCCTCTAGGCTGGACTATTGTAATTCATTATTATCAGGTTGTCCTAAAATTTCCCTGAAAAGCCTTCATTTAATTCAAAATGCTGCAGCTAGAGTACTGACGGGGACTAGAAGGAGAGAGCATATCTCACCCATATTGGCCTCTCTTCATTGGCTTCCTGTATAATTCTAGAATAGAATTTAAAATTCTTCTTCTTACTTATAAGGTTTTGAATAATCAGGTCCCATCTTATCTTAGGGACCTCATAGTACCATATCACCCCAATAGAGTGCTTTGCTCTCAGACTGCAGGCTTACTTGTAGTTCCTAGGGTTTGTAAGAGTAGAATGGGAGGCAGAGCCTTCAGCTTTCAGGCTCCTCTCCTGTGGAACCAGCTCCCAATTCAGATCAGGGAGACAGACACCCTCTCTACTTTTAAGATTAGGCTTAAAACTTTCCTTTTTGCTAAAGCTTATAGTTAGGGCTGGATCAGGTGACCCTGAACCATCCCTTAGTTATGCTGCTATAGACTTAGACTGCTGGGGGGTTCCCATGATGCACTGAGTGTTTCTTTCTCTTTTTGCTCTGTATGCACCACTCTGTATTTAATCATTAGTGATTGATCTCTGCTCCCTTCCACAGCATGTCTTTTTCCTGGTTCTCTCCCTCAGCCCCAACCAGTCCCAGCAGAAGACTGCCCCTCCCTGAGCCTGGTTCTGCTGGAGGTTTCTTCCTGTTAAAAGGGAGTTTTTCCTTCCCACTGTCGCCAAGTGCTTGCTCACAGGGGGTCGTTTTGACCATTGCGGTTTTTACGTAATTATTGTATGGCCTTGCCTTACAATATAAAGCGCCTTGGGGCAACTGTTTGTTGTGATTTGGCGCTATATAAATAAAATTGATTGATTGAAATTGATTGATATTCATAGCAGTTACACTGGAAAACTAACAGAAGTATTAAACAGGTAAAAAAGCAGCAGCTATAAAATACACTAAACAGTTAATTAACTAACAGAAGTGTAAAGTGAAATGAAAAAAATAACAGGGGCCCAAATTAGCTAACACAAGCTAACCGCTAGCGAAAATGCTAGCCACTCCTAAGATTTTACACAGGAGTAAAATAATGACTTAAAATTCACAGCAGTTCAACTGAAAAATGAACAGAAGTATTAAACGGGTAGAAAAGAAACACCTATAAAAAGTAACAACGGAGAGGGGAGGGGTCGACCTAGCTAGCGAAAGCTAACTGCTAGCGATTCACAACTGTTGTTATATAATGTTCAGAGTAGATACAATTAATAACCAGAAAAGTGCTAAACAGAAATAAAAGAAGCGTATACAACCGTGTGAAGTTCAGAGTGGCATCACAGCAACAAACAATCCGTCAGAAGCAAATTGCCAGATCTGTAAAAATCAGCAAGCGATATAAGCAATTGTAAATCACTTCAGAGGCGTTATCTGGCTTCAAAAACAGCAGTTTCAGATTTAGAAGTGTTTATTATACAAATAATGAATGTTTATGAGTTCAGTGGTATGAATATTTCATGAGGTGAAAGATGGAACGTACCATTCAACGAGGCGAAATTTGTCCAGCTTTTCATCCTAACTCCATCCTAACAGCTCTTTATGCCTCCAGACAGATTACAGCATGGTGGATTTGCTTTTTTGTGTTAGAAGAAAAAGCAGCATCAATTAGCCCCTTCAAATCGTTGTCCGCCAGCAAAACAAACTCTGCCATGTTTAACTGAACGCCGCCTCCGGTAGTGTGAGCAAGCGCGTTGGTCTTGGTGTGCAATAGCACATTTCATATAGCACCAAAATTGCACGCTAAAAAGAACTATTGCATGGTCAATGAAACACAATGGCAAATGGTATGAATAATCATGTCACGTGACATACAAACCACCAATCAAATGACAAGGATCCACTCAACCGTTATATAATGCTCGCTAATGTTTACAAAATATATGAGAAACATATATATTATATTATACGGAAATAAGCTGTTTCAGAGGGAAGCATGGTGGCTTAGTGGTGAGCACTGTTGCCTCACAGCAAGAAGGTCATGGGATCAGTTCCCACCTGTGGCCTTTCTGTGTGGAGTTTGCATGTTCTCCCTGTGTTCACGTGGGTTCCCTCTGGGTGCTCCGGCTTCCTCCCACATCCAACCACATACAGGTTAGGTGGATTGGAACCTTTTAATTGTCTGTAGGTGTGCGTGCGGGTGTGAATGTGTTTATTTGTCGATATGTGGCCCTGTGACAGACTGGCGTCCTGTCCAGGGTGAACCCCACCTCACGCCCTATGACTGCTGGGTTCGGCTCCTGCCTCCCGTGACCCTTAATTGGAGTAAGAACTTGAAGATGAGTGAGTGAGTGAGTGAAGCTTTTTCTGCCATCTTGGTTTATTTTGTTCGACCAAGCAGCTAGGTGACATCGCTGTGCCTTTTCTCAGATTGGCTGTTGTCGTGTGCTTACCAACATCCCTTCTACAATTTGGGGGAATCCCCTACGTGATCTATGATGTCACTATGGTTTCTACCATAGACTGTATGGGTCGCTCCTGAATGTAGTTCAAGGCCGTCTGTTTGTTTGAAGTTTTGCACTTCAGAGGAAGTAATTATTCATGTTTTTCAGACATCATATTTGCAATGTCATATCATAAATCCCTTATTTAAAGGCTAATGAATAAAATTATAATGTTGCCAAAGACAGTTTTTTTTGTTTGTGACTTAAATCTTAAAAAGCTCAGTGGCTGTACAGTTTTAAGTTATATTTTTCCCCTTTTTCGTTTTCTTTTTAGTCTTGTGTTAGAGGAATGATTTTTTACAGTATTTGCAAAATGTCTTGCATTTGTTGACAGGCGAACATGGTGTTGTGTGGGCCACTTTTAACCCTTCAAGCCCCAGCACTGGTGGACACGGGGTCAGAAGGGAATCTGCTGGACAGCAGATGGGCAAGGGAGGTAGGGCTCCCTCTGGTGGTGCTTCCTTCACCTTTGAAGTTTCGGGCACTAGATGGCACCCTTCTCCCTTTAATCACACACAAGACACAACCAGTAACTCTGGTGGTGTCTGGGAATCATCGGGAGGAGATTGAGTTTTTTGTCACTCCTTCTACCTCCCGTGTGATTTTGGGCTTCCCGTGGATGGTAAAACACAATCCCCGGATTGATTGGCCGTCTGGGGTTGTGGCTCAGTGGAGCGAAACCTGCCACCGGGAGTGTTTAGGATCCTCGGTTCCCCCCAGTTTAATTGCTAATGAGGAGGTTAAAGTCCCCCCCCAATCTGACGGCGGTGCCGGTTGAGTACCACGACCTTGCTGACGTCTTCAGCAAAGATCTGGCACTCGCCCTTCCCCCGCACCGTCCGTACAATTGTGCCATTGATTTGATCCCGGGCGTCGAGTACCCGTCCAGCAGGCTGTACAACCTCTCACGTCCTGAGCGCGAATCAATGGAGACCTACATCCGGGACTCATTAGCTGCCGGGCTGATCCAGAACTCCACCTCCCCGATGGATGCAGGTTTCTTTTTTGTGGGCAAGAAAGACGGCGGACTCCGTCCATGCATTGACTACAGAGGGCTGAACGAGATCACGGTTCGCAACCGATATCCTTTGCCCCTGTTGGATTCAGTGTTCACGCCCCTGCATGGAGCCCAAATTTTCACCAAACTAGATCTTAGGAATGCGTATCACCTGGTTCGGTTCCGGAAAGGAGACGAGTGGAAGACGGCATTTAACACCCCGTTAGGTCACTTTGAGTACCTGGTCATGCCGTTCGGTCTCACTAACGCCGCCGCAACATTCCATGCTTTGGTTAATGACGTCTTGCGGGACTTCCTGTACAGATTTGTCTTTGTATATCTGGACGATATACTCATCTTTTCCCCGGACCCTAAGACTCATGTCCAGCATGTACGTCAGGTCCTACAGCGGTTGTTGGAGAACCGGCTGTTTGTGAAGGGCGAGAAGTGCGAGTTCCACCGCACTTCTTTGTCCTTCCTGGGGTTCATCATCTCCTCCAACTCCGTCGCCTACAGTCAGGTAGTTAGCCCCCTGACAGCCCTGACCTCCCCAAAAGTCCCCTTCACCTGGTCGGATCGGTGCGAAGCCACGTTTAGGGAGTTGAAACGTCGGTTTTCGACTAGCCCGATCCTTGCCGCCAGTTTGTGGTTGAAATGGATGCCTCTGACTCAGGGATAGGAGCCGTGTTATCCCAGAGCAGGGAGTCCGACAAGGTTCTTCACCCTTGTGCCTACTTTTCTCGCAGGTTGACCCCGGCAGAGCGGAACTATGACGTGGGCAATCGGGAACTTCTTGTGGTGAAGGAGGCTCTTGAGGAGTGGAGACATCTGTTGGAGGGAGCTTCGGAGCCGTTCACGGTTTTCACGGACCATCGGAACCTCGAGTATATCAGGACCGCCAAGTGGCTGAACCCCAGGCAAGCCCGCTGGTCATTGTTCTTCGGGCGTTTTGACTTCCGGATCACCTATCGCCCCGGGACCAAGAACCAAAGGTCGGATGCCCTGTCCAGGGTACATGAAGATGAAGTCAAAACAGAGCTGTCGGATCCACCGGTATCCATCATACCTGAGTCCACTATCGTGGCCACCCTCACCTGGGATGTGGAGAAGACCGTCTGGGAGGCCCTGGCACGGAGCCCGGACCCAGGCACAGGCCTGAAGAACCGCCTCTACGTCCCACCAGAGGCCAGAGCTGCAGTCCTGGACTTCTGTCACGGTTCCAAGCTCTCCTGTCACCCAGGGGTGCGAAGGACCGTGGCAGTGGTCCAGCAGCGCTTCTGGTGGGCGTCCATGGAAGCCGACATCCGGGAATATGTCCAGGCCTGTACCACCTGTGCCAGGGGCAAGGCAGACCACTCCAAGACTCAAGGACTTCTGCAACCGCTCCCGGTGCCTCGTCGCCCCTGGTCCCACATTGGCCTGGACTTTGTCACGGGCCTCCCGCCATCCCAGGGCATGATGACCATCCTCACGGTAGTGGACCGTTTCTCCAAGGCGGCCCACTTCATGGCCCTCCCGAAGCTCCCAAAGGCCCAGGAGACAGCAGACCTCCTGGTCCACCACGTCGTGCGTCTGCATGGGATACCAACTGACATTGTCTCGGATCATGGTCCTCAGTTCTCCTCACAGGTCTGGAGGAGCTTCTGCAGAGAACTGGGGGCCACCATGAGCCTCTCGTCCGGGTATTACCCGCAGACCAATGAACAGGCAGAACGGGCCAACCAAGAACTAGAACAAACCCTACGCTGTGTGACGTCCGCGCACCCGACGGCCTGGAATGACCATCTGGCCTGGATCGAGTATGCACATAACAGCCAGGTGTCCTCTGCCACCGGCCTCTCCCCGTTTGAGGTGTGTTTTGGGTACCAGCCCCCATTGTTTCCCATGGTGGAGGGAGAGGTCGGTGTGCCCTCGGTCCAGGCCCACCTGCGAAGATGCCGTCGGGTGTGGCGCACCGCCCGTTCTGCCTTGTTGAAGGCCCGGACGAGGGCTAAGGCCCATGCAGACCGCCGGCGTTCCCCGGCCCCTGCATACCAGCCCAGGCAGGAGGTGTGGCTTTCAACTAAGGACATCCCCCTCCAAGTGGACTCCCCTAAGTTGAAGGACAGGTACATTGGACCGTTTAAATTCCTCAAGATCCTCAGCCCTGCCGCAGTGAAGCTCCAGCTCCCGGCTTCACTGCGGATCCACCCTGTTTTTCACGTCTGCACGATTAAACCACACCACACCTCACCCCTCTGTGCTCCTGGACCGGCGCCGCCTCCTGCCCGGATCATCGACGGGGAGCCCGCGTGGACAGTACGCCGGCTCCTGGATGTCCGTCGTATGGGCCGGGGGTTCCAGTATTTGGTGGACTGGGAGGGGTATGGACCCGAAGAATGCTCCTGGGTGAAGAGGAGCTTCATCCTGGACCCGGCCCTCCTTGCCGACTTCTACACCCGACACCCCGACAAGCCTGGTCGGGCGCCGGGAGGCGCCCGTTGAGGGGGGGATCCTGTTGTGTGGGCCGCTGAAGAGGAGGTACTGCTGGCCCACCACCAGAGGGCACCCTGCCTGAAATGCGGGCTTCAGGCACAAGAGGGCGCTGCCGCCTCACAGGAACAGCCAGGAGTGACAGCTGTCATTCATCAACTCCTGACAGCTGTCACCTATCACCATCTCATCAACCACTCCATAAAGGCCGGACGACATCTCCACCCCGCTGCCGAGATATCACCTACCATTGGAGGTAATTCCTCAGCCATAATCTGTGCCGTATCGCACGTATTTGTTGTTTGATCCTCTACAGGAGTTCCTGGTAGCTTGTGTCAGCGGGAGGCTGAGCTGGTCGTGGACAACAGGGTGATAAGCTGCTCCCTTCCCGATCCGTGCAGACAAGTGTTTGTATCAGATCTGTAGAGACTCTGTGTTCGTAATTGCGGAGGTGGAGGTGTAATTCCCACCTGTATTGCTGACTGTTACTGGGTGTGCACACACCCACACCTAACTGTTTCTGCTTCCTGCCAGCAGTACCAGATCCAACAGCCGGAGACGTTGGCCACCTGGGGATTCGGGACTTGGCGGCTCCAGTATCTTCCGGGTTCGGTGTCAGTGGAAATCGTGTGGGATCCGGTTCTTGTCTGGACAGACGTCTTCTATCCTCGAACCTGCCCACACGTCACCTCTGTGGATTGACTACATATAAATTCCGTAATCGTCTGTATTTCATTGTGCACATTCACAACAGTAAAGTGTTGTATTTTGGCTCATTCATTGTCCATTCATTTACGCCCCCTGTTGTGGGTCCGTGTCACTACACTTTCACAACACATGGTCTCTGTTGGAAAAGACCAGTATTATCAGCAGCAACTCCTTTCCATTTAAAGCAACAGGCACAGAATTTGTTTGGTTTCTTTGAGATCTGATCATAATTTTGATGTGTCACCCTCAGTATCTCTGTTTTTAAATAAATATTAATATCTGTGTGTCTGGTTTCCAGACACCTGGTGATCCACAGTATAGCAGCTTCTTGAACATGTTTAATAATTTATTTTGCTTTTTAAGGGAACATCATCTATGTTGCTTCCCTCACTCATCTTCGTATTTATGGACCTGACTGGGTATTGATCTGCACCAAAACGAAATGCACTTTCTTCCTGCACTGGCCCAACCTTTTCACCAACTTTCCTGCCAGTTTGTTCTATTAACAAGCCTGATCTCACAAATAAAGATTTGCATTTACTGCTTTCACTCACTTTTGTAAAGTTGCACTGAAATATTTTTTTCCCATGACGTTTAATGAAAATGAGTGAATTAGTTTTTGTGTAATTTCACTAACAAAGCAAAAAAGAGACAGACTAATGCATGGCCTTGTTGTTGGAGGTAACGATGCGGGGAGTGTTCTTGTTTTAATTGACATTATGACTAATAAATTTGCAGAAGCTTCAGGTGTGGGTGTTGCTTCTCTGAACCTTCACACACCTTATTACTGCCAATTTATTTTGAGCTTTAGTTGAATGATTTATTCAGGAAACTGCAAAAATGGATAAATAGTGATACATCATGTGAAAACACATGCACATGCACGGCGTGTATGAAAAGGTCAGTAGGGTTGAATGTATAGGTGCATGTTGTACTTGTTTAATTTTTCTGATTCTAGCAGAATAATTACACCTGCAATAACAACAGCATCCCATTTCACTCATAACTTCAATGCTTGGCACAACCTGAAGTGAACCGTGTGTCCCTATGTGTCGTGGGCTGGGGTGTTTGGCTGGTTTGGTTTTTGTTTTCTGTTTCTCCCACCAGGTGGTATGCATTCAGGACTGAGTGGCTGAGCATCAGGACCTCACCCTGAACACCTGAGGCTTGTTATCACGTGCAGGTCATCAGGACTCACAGCTGTGGTGTATTCTGTCTTGATCAGAGATTGCTGCATTTAAACCTTGAATGCACAGTGTGTGATTGCCAGAGACTCGACCTTGTGAGCAGACGTGTGAGATCAACGTCAGGAGAACAATCTCACCATCACGGACGCAGAGACCACTCCAGGTTTGACGCCACAGTCTGTGAAGGAGGATTGGGTGAGGTCTCACGCTCTTCAGCACACTTCCTGAGGTAATTTGGCTTTGGTGACAGTGGATTTGGTGTCCCTCACACCTTGTGTTAGTGAGCTGTCACGTTATGCTAATTGTCTAATCAGCTTCTGCTGCAGTGGAGATTTGAACTGAGTTGTTCCGTGCCTGCAGGGTAAGAAGCTGATGTATAGATTTAAGCCAGGAAGTGTTTGCTGATTGCGTGCACCTTTGAGTTGTGTCTCTCTGTGTGGAGTTGGACTCACCTCATGTTTTCTTTCTTCACAGACTCGGTTTGTCGCGGCCACCTGGGGGGTGTTGGCGGGGTCCCTGGGTCCGAACTGCTGTGGCTCCGGACCGTTTGCGCTGCTGAGAGCGCACCGTGTTTTCACCTCACCAGACCGCGGACTGTTTAGTTGTTTATCATCACTCACTGTTATGTTTATTAAATTCTGTTATCCTTTGAACCGTGCTCTGCTTATTTTATGCTGGGTCCTTCAAACGCTGGGTCGGTTCTCCGCCCGCGTCCGAAACATAACAGTAGTCTCTGGCCATTTAACAATGGACCAGCGGAAGCAGAGACGGTATTTTTTGCCGGGAAGGCTGCAGCAGATATTGGAGCTGATCCGGGATCAGTTGCGGGTGCGCTCCGCCTGGGTTGTGCGCGTTGGTGCGCGCATGGCGGAGTTGACAGCTTGGGTCGCGTCGCACCCCGCTGTTACGGCTGTAGCCCCGTCTCCTCCCGTGCAGCGGGCTCCGATGCCTGTTGTAGCAGCCCCGGTGGTATTTAGTTTGCACATTAAGCTGTTTGGTATAACCTGCTGTCGTTTGCAGCAGTGTGTATTGGTTTTTACTCTGTTACCACGGGGATTTTCTTATTTGGCACTTTGGCTCCCTCTGTTGGTGACAGAGTCACATTACCGTTCAGGTTCAAAGGATGGAAAACACAATGTTTTTCCATTCTTTGCACTTGACGATGTAGGCCAATGGTAGTTTTTTTTATTGGTCTATTATCTGTTTCTTGTTTTAGTATGAGGTGTTTTTATCAGGGGTTAATTTGTTGTTTTTGTGGGTTTTTAAGCACTGTCAGTGGTCTGGTGGCGTGAAAATACAGGCTGTCTGGAGCATAGTTTGACCCAGGTGACTTTAAGTTTGTCTGTTAGTCTTTCTTTTTTATTTCTTTTGGTTTCACCTCCCAGGGTTTGATGGGACGGTCCTCTGGGGGGTGATGGGGGGGGGGTAATTGGGTTGTTTTTTTTTGTTTGTTTTTGTTGTTCCCTCTCTTCTCCTCTGGCTCCAGCCGTGTGAGCCGTACGTTGTCGGCGTTGCTGGAGTGGTGCAGTTTGGTTATGCTGGGCGTTTCCCAGGTAACCTCTGCACCCGGGAGGGGAGGGGGGGGTTTGGGGTATTTGTTTGTTTTTTTTAATTCCCTTTACAACCTCCAGCCTTGGCGCGCCTCTGTGCCATTTGCCATTGGCATTGCTGGGGTGGTGCAGTTCGGTTATGCTGGGCGTTTCCCAGGTAACCTCTGCACCCGGGTGGGGGGGGGGTTTAGGGGTGTTTTTTGTTACTTCCCTGTTCCACCTCCGGCTTCAGCGCGCCTTTGAGCCGTACGCCATCGGCGTAGCTGAGGTTTGGGGCAGTGGAATATACCCGCAGCTGGTGGCTGGTTTAAAACTCGGAGGGGTGGCGCTGTCTTGTGCCGTATGCCATTACCGCTGTTCCACTCCTCCTGGTTGACTTTTGGGGTGTAGTCGTGGTTGGTGACACTGGACGTACTTCCAGTTTCCACTGCGCTGAGGGGGTGGGGTTGGGGTTGTTGTTTTGTTTGTATGTTTTTTTTGTTTGTTTGTTTTTTCCCCCAGTTTCCGCCCTCAGGGTGTGACTGTGGTGTCCTCTGGGGGGGAAAGGACTGTGGGTCCATCTAGCCGTAGACGGCCGGGGCTGGGTCTGTTAGTCATGAGGGGGGGGCGTCTCCTGGGGTTTGATGGAATGGTCCTCTGGGAGGCGCTGGGAGTCCCCGTGGGTGACTTTGGATCCCAGAGGGACCTCGGCTGTGGTTATTACTCCTGGAGCTGGCGGGATGTCCTCTGGGGGGTGTTGGTCCCTACGTGTCGTCCGGGGGGGGGTGTTAGCGTTTTTTTTGTTTGCAAGCTTAAGTTTGGGTTGTGTTTGTTCTTTTCTCCTCTTCCCGGGGTTTGATGGAACGGTCCTCTGGGGAGGGTGGGGGTTGGTATGGTTGTTTGTGTTTGTCTTTTTTTTGTTTTATGACTAAGCAGACTTTAACACATAGTCAGAAGAAGGCTGAGTGCACAGGTTTAAGAACTCCTGGCCAAACTTATGCAAAGTGAACTAAAGCAAGAGTCGACAGGAATGAACGCAAAGGTGGAGACTCTAACAGTTTTGCTAAACGAAACAGAGGGCAAGACCATTCAAGTCAACAAGGGATGTCTCTGCACTGGAGTGTCAGCTGCGGAGCAGTCTGCTGCAGACAGGCTCAGGATGGGAAAGGACGGGCTCCAGAATGAGAGTGATGGTCTCGGCACGGAGTTCCCTGTTGACAGAGAAGAGGCGGCTGGGAGCATGCGTTATCCAGCTGAGGGAAGAGCTGGAGAGGCTCAACATTGAGATGATCAATGACTGCATGAAGAGATTAACGTTGCAGGTGGAGCAGCTGATGATGGAGCTGTCATCAGAGCACAGTAACGCACAGCTCCTGGAGACAGGCCTTTCCCAGCTGGATCGTCAGCACAAGGAGCTGAAGCTGCAGGAGGTGTTTTTTGTTCCCAGCCAACATTCCAGCCATGGTCCCTGGAGGGGGGCTTTGTTTTTCCTGGCCCAGGTCCGTGTGGTTGCCGGGAGGCTTCCCGTGAGGGTGGGGTACTGTTGTGGGCTGGGGTGTTTGGCTGGTTTGGTTTTTGTTTTGTTTCTCCCACCAGGTGGTATGCATTCAGGACTGAGTGGCTGAGCATCAGGACCTCACCCTGAACACCTGAGGCTTGTTATCACGTGCAGGTCATCAGGACTCACAGCTGTGGTGTATTTTGTCTTAATCAGAGATTGCTGCATTTAAACCTTGAATGCACAGTGTGTGATTGCCAGAGACTCGACCTTGTGAGCAGACATGTGAGATCGACGTCAGGAGAACAATCTCACCATCACGGACGCAGAGACCGCTCCAGGTTTGACGCCACAGTCTGTGAAGGAGGATTGGGTGAGGTCTCACGCTCTTCAGCACACTTCCTGAGGTAATTTGGCTTTGGTGACTTTTATGAAGTAATGACAGTGGATTTGGTGTCCCTCACACCTTGTGTTAGTGAGCTGTCACGTTATGCTAATTATCTAATCAGCTTCTGCTGCAGTGGAGATTTGAACTGAGTTGTTCCGTGCCTGCAGGGTAAGAAGCTGATGTATAGATTTAAGCCAGGAAGTGTTTGCTGATTGCGTGCACCTTTGAGTTGTGTCTCTCTGTGTGGAGTTGGACTCACCTCATGTTTTCTTTCTTCACAGACTCGGTTTGTCGCGGCCACCTGGGGGGTGTCGGCGGGGTCCCTGGGTCCGAACTGCTGTGGCTCCGGACCGTTTGCGCTGCTGAGAGCGCACCGTGTTTTCACCTCACCAGACCGCGGACTGTTTAGTTGTTTATCATCACTCACTGTTATGTTTATTAAATTCTGTTATCCTTTGAACCGTGCTCTGCTTATTTTATGCTGGGTCCTTCAAACGCTGGGTCGGTTCTCCGCCCGCGTCCGAAACATAACACTATGGGCAGTGTTTGGGTGTGGTGTGCAGAGTGCAGACAATACATTCTTTGAGTGAGTCATTGTGATGGAATCGGTGTGGAGCCTGAACGCCTTTCATTCGTCAGTGAGTGCCACCTGTTTTAATATCAGCACACCTCAGCAAATTATACAAATAAAATTCATAAAAAGATGTGTAGATGAGATTAAGTCAATGTGATAGGACATTATTTGTGCAACACATATGTCCACAACCGCTCCAAAGCCTTTGGCAAAAAGAAAAAAAAGAGTTGATTGTAATTTCTCACTTTTTCCTGTCAAAAATTTTAAAAAAGTAAATAAATAATGTTGTGGTATTATGTTATTACATTTGATCATGTCCACACAATGCAATGGAGTGCATTCACGCAAACCACACTGTAACCTCTCCCCTACTTTAAAAATAATAATGATGACAGTAATGAATAATCATTCTTAACACAAACATGCATGTTAATATCTGGTCATAAACGCGCACACTCCCTGTTACAGCCACACCTTTGGTGATGTGCGGCTGCATCTGACCCAACCTGTAAAACTAGCAAGTGCACCATGGAGGTACAAAAACTAACTAAATAAATAAATAAATAAAAACCTGTCATGAACGTCAAATGACCTGAAATGACTCGTAGACTTCATGTGTTGGTGTTCTGTGTGTCATATTCTCAAACAGGACTGTGAAGCAGTTACAGTGCAGGAAAAAGAACTGATGGATCCCTCAATTAATTGGTCGATTAATGAGTTAAACATCTGAATCTAATGAACATGAAGAAAAAATACATTTTGTCATAAAACTCTGTGTGTGTGTTCATGTGCATGCCTGTGTGTCTGTGCGTGCGTGCACACGAGCATATGAACATGAGCTTACATGTATGTACAGTAATTACATTCCTGTGCTAAACTGGTACTCAGCCCAGTTTAGACCCATGAGGTACGTCAGTCGTCACTAACATAATGCTTCTGACATCTAAAATATCTGCCCATTATCACTTCACTCACACCAATATTTTCAATGCATGCCAGTGTACAGCTCATACGTCCCGCATACGTGGGCCATAACTTGTAGATAAGTTATGCGATTGCTGACACGCGTTACTTGTAAGTTACTCATAAGTCAAAATACATCCATTGATGCTGTCCATTGATTGGCTCAACAACTGAAACCTGTAGTCCTCATGTGAACAGTTCAGACTGCTTCACTATTAAAACTATTCACACACGGAGCAAATATAAAGTCTTATCTTACCTGTTACATCATTTCAGTCGGATTCATCATCACAGCCTGATGAAAACTTATCCACATAAAGCATCCTGATTTTGGAAAATACTTCAGCTTCTTGTTGTGGCTGAAGAAATGTAGTGTTTTAAAAGAAGTCCCTCTGTGTTTGGTTTGCTCCCAGGGCGTATCTCAGCCTGAACCAGAGAACGCCAGCACTGTTGTTCCACAACAAGAAAAAATGCTAAATTACTCTGTTTGTGTGGACCGTCAAGGCTGTGTGACGGTGGATAGCTCATTGGCCAATATTTTTGAAGCAAATCGGCCGCCATATTACCACTTGCATGTACGGCTCCTGAACAGTCTTTTCTACCCATCTTTAGGGCCCCTTCACACATAACATGTAAGACGCAGAAACTGGAAGAAAATCTGCAAACCAAACACGAAATGTGGAACCCACGAAATATTCCACCTGCTGTCACGAGGGACGGACAGTCGCACAGGCGTGCACAACACACCGGCAACGGTTTCGTGCATGCTCGTGCACGAACACAGTGCAAGCAGCTGGAACGTGTTGCACCACATAGCGCCTCTGCTACTGAGAAAAAAAACACCGCATTTTACTGAATCCCTCTTATTGAGCAGACTATATAAGTATGATAAATGGTAAATGGACTGCATTTATATAGTGCTTTTCCATCTGCATTAGACGCTCAAAGCGCTTTACAAATTATGCCTTACATTCACACCGATGTGAGGGTGCTGCCATACAAGGTACTCACTACACACCAGGAGCAACTAGGGGATTAAAGACCTTGCCCAAGGGCCCTTAGTGTTTTTCCAGTCAGGCTGGGATTTGAACCAAGGATCTTCTGGTCTCAAGCCCAATGCTTAACCACTAGACCATCACCTCCCCTAAGTATGATAAGCATGATCCGTCTGCTCCTGTGTAGATGACCCATGGTCATAGACATACACTCATGACATACATGAAGCAGTGCGGTCTCATCATGTCCACATCTGCTGACCCGGTATGTCCAACCGGCCCGGTGCACTTGCACGTGTGTCCTGTGGGCGGCGTGCTGCAGGACACACACCGCGTCATGTGGAACAGAGCTCATGTGGATGACTTGACATTCAGATCGACCTCTGTGTGCTACGATCTGACGATCTGTTTCACCTGGGACAACCTGTCAATGTGCGCTCCGTGCGCTCACTCGTGACAGCCCGTCACAACAGCGATATATGTTTTTATATATGTCCAAGTGAGGACCACAAGCAGACACATGCGCATCACAGTATGTGTTCCCCAGCTGTGACATCCAGTACCAGAGATCTCAACAGCTGCTGCTTTTGGCAGCCACGCCCCCTGTCCGTTCAGCGCACACACCAACATGACACTCTATGTTTCTGTTATGTGATCATTTTTGTTAGTTATTTGTTAGGTAATTGTGTATGCAGTTATAGTTGTACTTATTTATATACCTGTCCTGGTGGTGGTCTCTGTGTTTTTAATGTGACATGTCATGTGCACTAAGCCATCATTTGCAGCTGTCAGTGAGTCTCTGGCTGGTGAGCAGCTGGGAGGCGGCTCACTGTGCTGTGTAAGCTCAGACGTGGTTGGCCAGTCCCCATCTGTAGATGCATGTCAGCAGTTCATGCAAGTGTGCTCCCAATCCAACCCCACCCCCTCCCCATCACACGACATGTGTTGCGGATGGGGGGGTGGGGGTGCGCGAAATAGTGTGCTTTAATTGAGAGAGTGGCAACATGTCGAGTCAAAAAAAAATTGGTCACGTGACTCATGGTGCCATCTTGGGTTCAAAATAGCGTTCACTGTTGCTGTCTGCATGGAAATCCAGCTATTTTATTTATTTTTTCACTGAAAATGCCACATTGCTGTACATTTGGATGCACAAATAGACACAACAAGGCCTTCAAGATGTACAGATTCCCTTCAGATCTGAACAGAAGAAAAATTGGGGAAAATAAAGTCAGCCGTGTGGGATGGAAGTGACTTCATCGCCAAAGCTTTGTGAGGTAAATTTATTGTTCAGTCCCACGTACAGTAAAACTCACCTAAACCGCCATCATATAACCGGATATCTGCAGTCACCGGACAAAAAAGTCCCAAAGTTTTTGTATTGTTTTCCATGTAATAAACAAAGTATATAACAGATTTTGTACAATGGATTTTCGCTGACATCGGATAAAATGTTCCGTCCGATCGCAATGTATTTCCATTAAACCCCCTGCATGTGGGACTGGAGTCATTTCTGTGATTAAAAGACCAACTGTTTATTTTTTTCACACTATGCTCAGACTAAGAGCCGCAGTCTGACGTGTTAAATCAGACACAGCAAAAGGCTGTGATTTGACACTTTGCTGCTTTCGCTGCTTTGTCATATTATATCATAATAATTTTTTGCAGTGTGCACGCCAATCACATTTTGATAATGGATCAAATACATTTGGCAGAAAAACTATTTTCTGAGGAAATTTTGACCCGGTCAAAAAGGGCCGAATTCTGTGGCCCTGAGGCCGGGCCACAGAATTCGACCGATAGTCGAACCTCGGATTCAGGAGGAGCAGTGTGGTTTTCGTCCTGGTTGCAGCACACTGGACCAGCTCTACACCCTCCATCGGGTGCTCGAGGGTTCATGGGAGTTCACCCAACCAATCCACATGTGCTTTGTGGATCTGGAGAAGGCGTTCGACCTTGTCCCTCGGGACACCCTGTGGGGGGTGCTCCAGGAGTACAGGGTCCGGGGTCCTTTGCTAAGGGCTATCCGGTCCCTGTACGACCGCAGCAGGAGCTTGATTCACATTGCTGGTAGTAAGTCAAACCTGTTTCTAGTGTACGTTGACCTCCACCAGGGCTGCTCTTGGTCACCGGTTCTGTTCATTGCCTTTATGGACAGAATTTCTAGAGGGGGTACGGTTTGGGAACCACAGAATCTCATCTCTGCTGTTTGCGGACGATGTGCTTCTGTTGGCTTTGTCAAATCAGGACCTTCAGCGTGCACTGGAGTGGTTTGCAGCCGAGTGTGAAGCGTCCTGGATGAAAATCAGCACCTCCAAATCCGAGGCCATGGTTCTCGACCGGAAAAACGTGCCTTGCCCTTTTCAGGTCGGTGGAGTGTCCTTGCCTCAAGTGGAGGAGTTTCGGTATCTTGGGGTCTTGTTCACGAGTGAGGAATGGATGGAGCGTGAGATCGACAGACGAATCGGTGCAGCGTCTGCAGTGATGCGGTCGCTGTATCGGACCGTCGTGGTGAAGACAGAGCTGAGTAGGGGGGCAAAGCTCTCGATTTATTGATCGATCTATGTTCCGACCCTCACTTATGGTCATGAGATTTGGCTCATGACCGAAAGAACAAAATCGCGAGTACAAGCGGCCGAGATGGATTTCGTCCGCAGGGTGGCTGGGTGCTCCGTTAGAGATAGTGTGAGGCGCTTGGTCACTCGGGAGGAGCTTGGAGTCGAGCCGCTGCTCCTCCACGTTGAAAGGAGCCAGCTGAGGTGGCTCGGGCATCTTTTCCGGATGCCCCCTGGACGTCTCGCTGGAGAGGTGTTCTGGGCACGTCCCATTGGGAGGAGGTCCCGGGGAAGACCCAGGACACGCTGGAGGGACTACGTCTCTCGGCTGGCTTGGGAACGCCTCGGGGTCTGAAAACTGAACAACAGCTTTAAGATAAAGATTCTCTGTTTAAACTCAGTATGTACTAATGTCAGTATGTACTGTACATCCATGACTATACATAATTACATTTTGGCATCTCTTCACTGGCTTCCTGTCCCTGTGAGATCAGATTTTAAGGTTCTGCTACTAGCCTATAAAATTGTTTATGGACTGGCACCTCCCTATTTAGCTGACCTAATTAAACCCTACATACCAGCCCAGGCTTTGCGTTCTCAGGGTGCAGGGTAGGGCTGCTCGATTATGGAAAAAATCAGTATCACGATTATTTAGGTAAATACTGAAATCACGATTATTCAAACGATTATTTTTTTTAGTTACACAATGCATTTATTCAGCATTTCTCTCACTCTAAAAAAAAATTGTTAGACGTGTCACAGGACTGCTCATTTACGGAGCAGTTTTCTGAAGAAAAATCCTTGGAAATGTTTTTTGCTGTCGTTTGTTTACCTCAGAATTTCTGATTACTGTTTAAAAAAGTTTAGAACACTTGTAATTAAAATAGCTAAATAAATCAATAAATGGTTCTTTAGAAACCTTTCATCTGTAAATTAAACCACCTGTTATTTCAGATGAGATAATTTCTTGTTTAACATAAGGAACCTCGGACATTTATTTTTAGACAAAATAACATGGAAATTTTTTAAGTCTGGTAGATTATTTATATCTCATTTCAACCAGAAAAACAGACAATGTACATAAATACAAATGTTTATTATAAATGCAACAGGAAATAATTTAACAATGACTGCAGTGTGATTGTAAAGTAGGATTTCTGTGACATAAACCTCATGAATCATGATGAATTTTTTTAATGGTCATTTCAACTTGTAATTTCGCCAAAATACAATATGTAATTCCCTTTAATGTTGTTATCAGGACAGAGTCATTTCTAAAATCTGAATTTGAGCACAATAAGTGGAGAGCTTCAACCTGTGCAAATGTCTTTTGACTTTGATTCGTGGACATTTTTAATGATCCATTCATTTATTGTTAAAATATAAAATGAAACAGCTTTTCTAAAAATAATAAAATAGTTGCTGTTGAAAGAGCCTTTTATTTAGAAGCAGGTGATGTTATGCTGGATTCTCGGGACCAGATGAAGGTCTCTTTGCAGCTTTGAACTCTGGTGGTGTTGCTGAAAGACACGTTTGTCCTATTTTCTTTCGACTGGACTTGGCGGTGTTCCGCTCATCAATGGAAGTTTGGTTGTCTGCACAGCAAATGTTCCTGATTAGGACAAATAAAAAATATTTCTTTAAATATAAAGAAACACTAAACAGTTTATATATAAAAAAGAAAAAAAAAAAAAACGGGGAAAAACGGTGGAAAAAAACGCCCGAAAAAATAAGTTATTTAAAGTTAAGCTTTGTGGTGTCTGAAAAAAGCTATAGCTTTATTTGGTAAAAATAAAAAAGACTGAACTGCACTTATTTTCCCTTTTGTATGACTAGTATACTGGCATAGTATGTTACTATGCTTCATACCCTTTTAAATTCATTTTATTAGTAAACGGAGCAGGGCGCGGCCTCAACTTTATCTAAATTCTGGGTCTTTTAGTGAAACTTAGGGCTAGTGGCCCGCGATCACCTTAGTATTTCTTTTGTTTTTCTTGTTACTTAATGCTGACAAATTATACTGTATTTGTTGTCTTTCTGATGCCTGATTCTGTTTTTTTTTTCCCTCTCTTTGTTTGAGGTGCGGCTCCATCCAGAGATGAGTGTGGTGTCTACTTTGGAAACCCTCCTGTCCTGTACACCGGCAACATTTCCTGTATATTTATGTTGTGAATTGTTCTGTAATTTGTGTCTGTAGCATGGCCCAAGCAGAGGGTCACCCCTTTGAGTCTGGTCTGCTTGAGGTTTCTTTCTCAAATCATCAGAAGGAGTTTTTCCTTACCACTGTTACTCTGGGGGTTGGTAAGGTTAGACCTTACTTGTGTGAAGCACCTTGAGGCAACGTTTTCGTGATAAGATGATAAGATGACATGTAAGGCAAAATGTTTATTTACGTGATGTGAAAATGCGGTGTGAATTTGTAATAACGTCATGATGAAATGATTAAGTTTTAAATTCTTCTGAGTGTAACATGTTTTGAATTTTCCTGCCACTAGCGCCATTTCCATTGGCGCTAGTGGCACAGTTTTCCAGAGGATATTGTACTACCGTGTAATACAATGTATGGTATATATATGTAAGGATTAAACAACTCGAAGCCGTGCATTACACAGTTTGAATGCACAATGCGGAGTCTGAAACACCACGATGCGAAGCGGAGTGGTGTTACTCCGCGAAGTGCATTCAAACCGTGTAATGCACGGCTTCGAGTTGTTTAATCCGCTTATACCACGGTCCCACACAGTGAGCTAACACACAAATATTTATTTAAGTTGACAGAACTTGATAAAAATGTGCGAGTATTTGGGACTATTTTATGTTTTGTCTCTGACGCGCGAGTCTGTGGGCTCGCGCCGCAGCGGGCCACTCACACCGCACCGCTCACACCGCGCCTCCTCTCTCTCTCTGCTGTGTTGCGCTGTGACAAACTCTGTCAAACAGGTCCAGAAACTATGCTCGCTGTTTTGATGCGGAGCGCTCGGCCGCCCGTAAGGATAGAACCTTTCTCTTCTTCTTTCCCGTCTTCAATCTTGTCAAGTTCGTCCGATGTTAAATCTTTGCGCCGTTGCTTTTGCTGTTCTTCTTGTTTGCTCTCCTCTTTCCATTCCTCAAACATTTTATTTTGGCCAACAATATTAAAATTCACTTGGAAATCCATGTTTTACTGCGTTTCTGTCATTCACTTGTCAAAACACAGCTGATCTGCACCGACTGTTTGGTCCGTTGCTATGGTGATGACCAGAGCGGAGTGATTATTACAGTGATTTAACTCGCCGAACTACGTGCGCGTATGTACGAAAATAATGCACGCCAGTTAGACATGGAATTCTCACTGACCGTGGTGTATATATATATATATATATATATAGCTGGCAATAGAATTAAATTCCTATAGAGACTACTAACTAGTGTTCAAGCTGCCTTCACATATTGATGGTAGAAATCAGCAAATCAGTCATTACAGTCATCAACAGCAGCTGACAGTAGGTGATGACATAAGACATGATCATTTCTCAGTGCTAATGAGGCAGTCAATAATTTACTTAATTGAAAGATACAATAGACTTTTAGGGTTTTGCACAGTTATATTAAAAAATAAGTTCTGGTTCTGGTGGTATTTTAAAAAGTCATCTTTTTGTGATGCTACATCTTAATTTCTCTGTAATATCAGTCACACAAATTATTCACATTGACCTGACGCTCTGCACTTAAATAATCTGTCTCTACCTGCCCATCTTTCCACCTTGTTAAAGATGAATCAACATCTGATTTGTCTGTGTCTCTACAGCATGCAATAAAAGTTGAAATTTTGAATTGATAATGGCAACTGCTGGTGCAGTGTGTGGTGTTGCTGCGCTCACAGCCAGCATTGGCAAAATTTTCCATCATCTTCACGATGAAAACAATTGAACATCTAGTTGACCGTCCGTGACTTACAGCCAACATGTGAATGCAGCATTAGACCAGAGCATAGACCATAAACCTTTATTAAAGAAAAAACGGCTACTGAGATGGCCGTCTTTCTTCATGCATTTTATACCAATAAAGTGAAGCAGATTTACAAAGTAGGAAGTCAGTGTCATGTTGCCGGTGAGTTTTTATCTCCAGAGGGGCTGCCCCGTTGACTCTCATAGGTTAACTTCCTAAACTAAGTTTTCAAAACAGGATTTCTTCCAAACAAAGCATTTGTCAAAGGTGGGCAGTGCACTCAAAGGCCTGATTTCTAACAATGTCTTAACATGCTGTAAAATAAAGTGAACTTATCCTTTTGAGCTGCAGCTATTTCTGGCAAATCCTGTGGCGGTCTGTCACAGGCTGCACACTTCCTGCTTGTAGGAGCAGCAGAGCAGCAGCTTCATATAAAGGCGATGAAGTCAACCAGAAATGGGAGAAAGTGGCAAATCGGTGTGGAAAACGTCACACGATGGCAATGAAAGTTACAATTCAACAGCCGTAACCGCTACACAGAAAGGTAGAAAGACACTGGTGGAGTGGACGTACTCTGCTTATTATTATAATCATCATCAGCGTCATCAGCTGTTTCAGAGTCTGACACAAAACGGTAAAGCAAACTGAGATGTGCCAAAATGTCCCAGCACCACCAGACGGGCACCAGAGGTTACGTTGGTCAAAATATACAGTTTAATTTATTTCATAATCAACACAGTACTTTACTGTATGTAGTACTACAAGTACATGACTGCACAACTTTTCTTTTTTCCTCCAAGTACTTGTAGTTCCTGGTTATTCCACTCCAAAGTACGTTCATGGACAAGAGGGTGTGTGTGTGTGTGTGTGTGTGTGTGTGTGTGTGTGTGTGTGTGTGTGTGTGTGTGTGTGTGTGTGTGTGTGTGTGTGTGTGGTGGTGGTGGGTGCCCACATTTATTTTGGTTGATTTTGCAGCACTCTTAATATGCATCAGGGAACGCTACATTATTCAGCCCTCATTCAATTTGTAAGCCCACTTACAGAGGGTACGCACTGACATCATCAAGCCATGCCCTGAGACGGTATACCTCCATGTTGGATGGGAAATTGTGTAAAGAAATCAGTTGTTTACAGCAGCCAAATGTTCTGAAAGTACGCAACCTATGAGCAAAATCCTTCTTCGTGGCAAAGTCAGAGATGGATAGGTACGAGGGCTGTCAATAAAGTTACGGTCCTTTTTATTTTTTTCAAAAACTATATGGATTTCATTCATATGTTTTTACGTCAGACATGCTTGAACCCTCGTGCGCATGCGTGAGTTTTTCCACGCCTGTCGGTGACGTCATTCGCCTGTGAGCACTCCTTGTGGGAGGAGTCGTCCAGCCCCTCGTCGGAATTCCTTTGTCTGAGAAGTTGCTGAGAGACTGGCGCGTTGTTTGATCAGAATTTTTTCTAAACCTGTGAGACACATCGAAGTGGACACGGTTCGAAAAATTAAGCTGGTTTTCAGTGAAAATTTTAACAGCTGATGAGAGATTTTGAGGTGATTCTGTCGCTTTAAGGACTTTTCACGGTGTGAGACGTCGCGCAGCGCTCTCAGGCGGCGTCATCAGCCTGTTCAAGCTGAAAACCTCCACATTTCAGGCTCTATTGATCCAGGACGTCGTGAGAGAACAGAGAAGTTTCAGAAGAAGTCGGTTTCAGCATTTTATCCAGATATTCCACTGTTAAAGGAGATTTTTTTAATGAAAGACGTGCGGACGGGTCCGCGCGTCGGGACGCAGCCGACGCGGTGCGGCGGCACAGGAAAAACACCTCCGTGTTGATAACCATTTGTAAAATCCAGGCGGCTTTTGATGGCTTTCAGTGGAGTGAGTATATGAGAAATTGTTTAACAGGCAGGACATGTTCCAACTTGTCCTTAAGGCTTTCAACAGAGGTGTTTTTCCTGTGGCGGAGCGTCGCGGCGGCTGCGTCCCGACGCGCGGACCCGTCCGCACGTCTTTCATTAAAAAAATCTCCTTTAACAGTGGAATATCCGGATAAAATGCTGAAACCGACTTCTTCTGAAACTTCTCTGTTCTCTCACGACGTCCTGGATCAATAGAGCCTGAAATGTGGAGGTTTTCAGCTTGAACAGGCTGACGACGCTGCCTGAGAGCGCAGCGCGACGTCTCGCACCGTGAAAAGTCCTTAAAGCGACAGAATCACCTCAAAATCTCTCATCAGCCGTTAAAATTTTCACTGAAAACCAGCTTAATTTTTCGAACCGTGTCCACTTCGATATGTCTCACAGGTTTAGAAAAAATTTTGATCAAACAATGCGCCAGTCTCTCAGCAACTTCTCAGACAAAGGAATTCCGACGAGGGGCTGGACGACTCCTCCCACAAGGAGTGCTCACAGGCGAATGACGTCACCGACAGGCGTGGAAAAACT